>NC_053497.1:36573780-36798780 GCF_905171775.1 Rana temporaria
ATTGGCATTTGTCAGTGAACACCAGAATTGGCAGGTTCACCACTGGCACCCTGTACTTTTCACAGATGAGAGCAGGTTCACCCTGAGCATATGTGACAGGCGTGAAAGGGTCTGGAGAAGCCGCGGAGAACCTTATGCTGCCTGTAACATCGTTCAGCATGACTGGTTTGGTGGTGGGTCAGTGATGGTCTGGGGAGGCATATCCATGGAGGGACACACAGACCTCTACAGGCTACACAATGGCACACTGACTGCCATTTAGGTATCGGGATGAAATCCTTGGACCCATTGTCAGACCCTACGCTGGTGCAGTGGGTCCTGGGTTCCTCTTGGTGCACGACAATGCCCGGCCTCATGTGGCGAGACCATGCAGTCAGTTCCTGGAGGATAATGAAATTGATACCATTGAATGGCCTCCACGCTCACCTGACCCAAATCCAATAGAACACCTCTGGGACATTATGTTTCGGTCCATCCGGTGCCGCCAGGTTGCACCTCAGTCTTTTCAAGAGCTCAGTGATGCTCTGGTCCAGATATGGGAGCAAATACCCCAAGACACCATCCGTTGTCTCATTAGGAGCATGCCCTGATGTTGTCAGGCATGTATACAAGCACAAGAGGGCCATAAAAACTACTAGTACTATTTTGAGTTGCTGCAATGAAATTTCAGCAAAATGGACTAGGCTGTGCATAATTTTTCACTTTGATTTTTGGGGTGTCTCCACAAGTGGGCTATACATATCTGGCTACCATTAAGGGGTCCTTGCTATACATAGAGCACGTGTTCTTCCTCCTCCCCCTCCTCTTGTGTAGGTTACACCCAGAAGGAACCCTTGTGGTTATCTAGCATTTTTTGGAACTGCATTAATGAAAAGCCAACTGATACAAACACTAAGCACTTTTGTGAATATATATATTTTTTAAAGATATGATAATTGAGAGATTTCAAGTGTTATACAAGAAAACAATAAACTGGCTACAAACACAATCAGACTTTGCCTCCCGTGTCTCACCAAAAAATAATGATAACACAGAAAATGGTGGTATACAATGCCAGAAGTAACGAAAGGTAAATAAACGGGAACACACTAATTTCCAGGTGTGGCGTTACTTTTGTGTATATATAATGGAGAACCAATTGAAACCTTTGGGGCTATCCAATAAATAGCTTCACCTTACTGGATGGATGTGGTAGATCTGAGGCCCCTACGTCCACCCCCAAGACTAACTTTTTGCACGGCCCATGATATTTCAGCCATGTTAATTAATGCCCCATGCTCCAGGGTCCTGAAGAAGCTATGTTTCGAGTGAAATGCGTTGACCTCTTGGATTTGGACAAGCACACGTGTATGATAATACTGTATGGTTAAATTCAAATTGATTAAGGTGTCTCTGTTGCTTATCTTTTTATGGGGTATATACCAGGCCCTTCCAACTAGACTTATGGCCTTATGGATTATAGCTACATTGTATATGTGTTTTTATTGTTTTTGTAATAAATGTCATTTTTATCATATACTTTGTCTCATGTGTGCCAACATTTCTTTTAGCGTCAGGAGAAATCCTGTCGGCTTAAAGGGGTTGTAAAGGTTTGCTTTTTATTTTCTAAATAGGTTCCTTTAACCACTTGGGATCCGTGCTATGGACGAAAGACGTCCACAGCGTGGCTCTCAAGTGCCGAGTGAACGTCTTTGGACGTCCTCTTGTTGCCATTCCCTGTGCGCGCCGCTGGGGGCGTGCAGCGGGGAAACAACGTGCCCGGCGCATCGCTGGGAAGCCGATGCGTGTGCCTGGCGGCCGTGATGCCCACCAGGTACACGCGATCGGCGGTGACAGCAGGGACGTGGAGCTCTGTGTGTAAACACAGAGCTCCACGTCCTGTCAGGGAGAGAGGAGACCGATCTGTGTCCCTTGTACATAGGGACACAGCATCAGTCACCTCCCTCCACACAGTTAGAACACACTCAGGATACACATTTAACCCCTTCCTCACCCCCTAGTGTTAACCCCTTCACTGCCAGTCACATTTATACAGTAATCAATGCATTTTTATAGCACTGATCACTGTATAAATGTGAATGGTCCCAAAATTGTGTCAAAAGTGTCTGATACGTCCGCCGCAATATCTCTGGTCTGACGAAAAAAAAAAAATCGCAGATCACCGCCATTACTAGTAAAAAAAAAAAAAAAATCATAAATCTATTCCCTATTTTGTAGGCGCTATAACTTTTGCGCAAACCAATCAATAAACGCTTATTGCGATTTTTTTAACAAAAATATGTAGAAGAATACGTATCGGCCTAAACCGAGGGAAATTTTTTTTTTTTTTAAAAAAGTGGGATATTATAACAAAAAGTAAAAAATATTGTGTTTTTTTTTCAAAATTTTCTGTCTTTTTATGTTTATATCGCAAAAAATTGAAATCGCAGAGATGATCAAATACCACCAAAAGAAAGCTCTCTTTGTGGTAAAAAAATTATAAAAATATAATTTGGGTACAGTGTTGTATGACCGCGCAATTGTCATTCAAAATACGTCAGAGCTGAAAGCTGAAAATTGATCTGGGCACGAAGGGGGTTTAAGTGCCCAGTAATGAAGTGGTTAAGCTAGTGCATTGTTGGTTCACTTACCTTTTTCTTCAATTTCCCTTCTAAATGTTTTTTTTCTTTGTCTGAATTTCTCACTTCCTGTTTCTCCTCAGTAAGCTTGCCCCCATCATCCGAGGCGTTCTGGCTGGGGGTTAGTCAGCGTGCTCGCCCCCTCCCTTGGGACTACATCCCTGTGTTCATAGCGTCTCCCCTTAGGGATGTAGTCCCAAGGGAGGGGGCGAGCACGCTGACTAACCCCCAGCCAGAACGCCTCGGATGATGGGGGCAAGCTTACTGAGGAGGAACAGGAAGTGAGAAATTCAGACAAAGAAAAAAAAACATATAGAAGGGAAAATGAAGGAATAGGTAAGTGAACCAACAATGCACTAGCTTAAAGGAACCTATTTAGGAAATAAAAAAACAAACCTTTACAACCCCTTTAAGATTGTTTTTATATATTCTTGGATGTGGAACAGTAGAAGACTTTGGTATAATCATAAATCCACTTTGTGAGCACCAAATGCTTTTATAAATCCAGATATTACTTTGTAAAGTAGTTTTGCACTGGATTACTGCAGAGAGCTGGAATAAATACACAAAGTATGCTAAGATTCGAGGAAGAGTTTAGTCACAGGAAACATTTCCACTGAGCATGTGTCTCATTTGCTTTCCTCCCCAGAAGTGTCCCAAGGATGGAAACTGCTGCAGAAAAATAAAAAATGTCAATCTTCACCACCTACATTACACATGAATCTGTCTGTCATTAGCATGGAGCTATTGTGGTTACGGTTTGTGCCAGCCTCTGATACTGTGCCAGCCTCTGATAATGTGCCAGCCTCTGATAATGTTATGTTCACTCGTACCTGAGATCACTGCCCAGTGTGCCCGGTGTCCATCCCTCTGGCATGGCTCATGATTAAAATCTTCATCATATCTGCAAAGTCGTTAAGTGAACAGACCTACTATGTACATAATGTGACTGAGCTGTGTTGGGAATCCACATGTATTTATTTTCAAAGTTAAAGGAGAACTACTCATTCTAAAAAAATCTAATCAAAATTAGCACCAGGGTTTCCTGAGTGACTTTGTAAAAAGGTAAATAGATCACTGTAGCTCGGTCCAGTCACGTGATCCCCTGTGTCAGCCAGTGGTGGCTGAAGGGAAATAGAATGAGCGCCTGATAAGGGCTGTGAATGCCACGACCAATGACGTCACCCATAGGCTCCATGGTGTAGCCATTGTCTGCGCTCCCTCCTCTCCCCTGCAGCCGCCACTCTCTCACACTGGGGAGCTAGATCCCGACTGGGTCAGAGCAGGCTGAAAATAGGTAAGTATATTATTATTTTTTGTATACTGGATTCATATAGCCCCAACATTATGTATATACATCTTTTTTTTTTTTACACAGGTTAGTTGGTATAGGTGTTAGGAGGGGGCAGGGAGCATTTTTAAGACTAGTTAGGCTCTAGCTGGAATTATATTTTAAGTTAGCAGCATATGTGAAGGAACCTCACTGTTAGGAAATGTGATTTGTTGGTATAACCCTCTTTCTAAAATAGATCAAATATGTACACTATGGGGGTTATTTACTAAAGGCAACTCCACTTTGCACTACAAGTGCAAACTACAAGTGCAAAGTGCACTTGAAATTGCACTGAAATAGGTAGATTCACAAAGAGTTAGGCCGGTTTATCAGTAGATAAGCCGACCTAACTCCGAATCTACACCGCCGTATGTTTAAGCGTATGCTCAAACAGAGATACGCTTAAACAAAGCTAAGATAGGACGGCTTGCGCCGTTCTATCTTAGCTTGCAATTTTTCGGATGGCCGCTAGGTGGCGCTTCCATTGCGGCCGGCGTAGATTATGTAAATGAGCTTGTACGCTGATTCCCGAACGTACGCTGCGCCGTTCTATCTTAGCTTGCAATTTTTCGGATGGCCGCTAGGTGGCGCTTCCATTGCGGCCGGCGTAGATTATGTAAATGAGCTTGTACGCCGATTCCCGAACGTACGCCAGCCCGCCACAGTCGAATTACGTTGTTTCCGTAAGGCCTTAGGCGGCCTAAAGCTATGAGGTGGAATTACAATGTTAAAGTATGGCCGCCGTTCCCGCCGCGAGGTTCAAATTTTTTACGTCGTTTGCGTAAGTCGTCCGCGAATCGGGAGTTACTTCGTTTACGTCCACGTCTAAATCAATAGGCCCGTACGGCGTACTTAGCTGCAATGCGCACTGGGAAATGTAGGCGCCCGGCGCATGCGCAGTAGCAAAGAACGTCAAAAAACGTGAGGTCAAGCCTCATTTCCATACAACACGCCCCCCTCCAACCAATTTGAATTAGGCGCCCTTACGCCCGCTCGTTTTAGGCTACGCCGCCGTAGATTAGCAGGTAAGTTGATTTAGAATCATTACTAGCCTAGTTAATTTACGGCGGTGTAGCCTAAACAGGCTAGGCTACGCCGCCGCAAGTTTAATCCTATCTACCTGAATCTACCTATATGTCTCTGTAGATCCGAGGGGGACATGCAAGGAAAATAAAAAACAGCATTTTAGCTTGCACATGATTGGATAATAAAATCTAATTTTAGATCTACCCCTCAGATTTACAGCGACTGCATTTCCAAGTGCACTTTCAGTGCAATTTAAAGGGCACTTTGCACTTGTAGTGCAAAGTGGATTTGCCTTTGTAAATAACGCCCTATATGTCCAATAAATAATAAAAAAAAAAAAAATAATAATGTATAACTATGAACAATATACGTAAAGGAAAATGGAGTACTGGGCTTTAGTTCCTTTTTTTATAGAGTTATGATTGCCCTGAGGTTGGATGGTGACAGAGCACCAACCACATATATGCTGCCATGGATAAGCTCCAAAGAAAGTAAATTACACTTATGATGCAGGCTATCACTAGTATTAATGCAGCAGGGTGGGTGGGGGTAAAATAAATAAGCAGACTATGCCTAAAATGCAAGGTCTACAACTTCATAGATTTAAAAGTTTTTATGTTCTGCTGCCACCTGGCGGTCATTTTGCAGAATGCATACCTTAGTCAAACTATTGAGAGTTTGACACGGAGGGAGATATTTACTAGAACTAGAGAGTGCAAAATATGGTGCAGCTCTGCATAGAAACCAAGTTTTTTTGTCAAAGCTTAATTGAACAAGCTGAAAGTGATTGCAAAGTCTGTTTTTTTCCTATAAAAATAACAAACATGTTATACTTACCTGCCCTGTTGCAGTGGATTTGCACAGAGCAGCCCGGATCCTCCTCTTCTCAGGTCCCTCTTCTGTGCTCCTGGTCTCTCCCTCCTGTTGAGTGCCCCCACAGCAAGCAGCTTCTTATGGGGACACCCGAGCCGAGTCACAGCTTCCTGTGTCCATTCAGACATGGAGCCCCTGCCCACCCCCTCTCTCTCCTGATTGGCTAGCCAACTTTGATAGACAGCAGCGGAAGCCAATAGCGCCGCTGCTGTGTCTCATCCAATCAGGAGGTAGAGTGTCGGACTTAGTGCTCCAGTTTTAGTAAATCTTTCTCTTTATCTTTTTTTTATATAATATATTATAAGCAGTTTGGGCCAAATCCTCAGCCAGGCGGCGTAACTTAACTTTCAGCAGTTAAGTTACACTGACTTAAAGTTTTTACCTAAGTGCCTGATCCTCAAAGCACTTACGTAAAAATTTCAAGCAGTGTAAGTTAAGTGCCGCCGTCGTAAGGCGTTCCTCCTCTCCGGGGGGCGTTTACAATTTAAATGAGGCGCGCTCCCGCGCCGGCCGTACTGCGCATGCGCGTGACGTCATTTTCCCGACGTGCATCGCGCGAACGTAATTGACGCCGGGCGGCTTTGTGGATTGCGACGGGACACTAAAGTTACGACGGGTGAAAAAAAGACGCGCCGGGAAAACAAATAATTTTAAAAAAAAATGACAGCGTCGCTCGGCATGCATTCCTGAGGGAGAACTCCATGCCAATTTTCAATGAAAAAAACGGCATGGGTTCCCCCTCAGGAGCATACCAGGCCCTTAGGTCTGTTATGGGTTGTAAGGAGACCCCCCTCCGCCGCAAAATTGACGTAGGGGGTCCCCCTACAATCCATACCAGACCCGTATCCAAAGCACGCTACCCGGCCAGCCAGGAAGGGAGTGGGGACGAGCGAGCGCCCCCCCCCCTCCTGAGCCGTGCCAGGCCGCATGCCCTCAACATGGGGGGGTTGGGTGCTCTGGGGCAGGGGGGCGCACTGCGGGCCCCCCCACCCCAGAGCACCCTGTCCCCATGTTGATGAGGACAGGACCTCTTCCCGACAACCCTTGCCATTGGTTGTCGGGGTCTGCGGGCGGAGGCTTATCGGAATCTGGGAGTCCCCTTTAATAAGGGGGCCCCCAGATACCGGCCCCCCACCCTAAGTGAATGGATATGGGGTACATCGTACCCCTATCCATTCACCTGTAGGCAAAAAGTAAAATGTAGTAAACACACAACACAAGGCTTTTTAAAATATTTTATTATTCTGCTCCGGACGCCCCCCCTGTCTTCGTTATTAGCTCAATTACCAGGGGGGGCTTCTTCTTCCACTCTCCGGGGGTCTTCTCCGCTCTCCGGGGGTGTTCCGCTCTCCGGGGGGGGCTTCTCCGGACTCCGGGGGGCTTCTTCCATCTTCTCCCCTCTTCCGCTCTTGACTCGGCGAACCCCGGTTCTTCTGCAGCTCTCCGGTGCCTTCTTCTTCAGCGCTGGCTGCCTGCTATGTTTGTGTGTTAGCTCGATTTCAAACAGGCAGCCGGCGCGGTCTTCTGTGACGTCAGGGTCTTCTCTTCCTTTCTTCCGATGTTGCCTCGTCGCCTCTTGTCGCTGTAATGATGGAAGCGCGCCTTGCATCACATTTATATAGGCATCACCGTCCCATCATGCTCCGGTAGGTACCCACGTGGTGGGTGCCTACCCACGTGCACCCACCACGTGGGTACCTACCGGAGCATGATGGGACGGTGATGCCTATATAAATGGGATGCAAGGCGCGCTTCCATCATTACAGCGACAACAGGCGACGAGGCAACATCGGAAGAAAGGAAGAGAAGACCCTGACGTCACAGAAGACCGCGCTGGCTGCCTGTTTGAAATCGAGCTAACACACAAACATAGCAGGCAGCCAGCGCTGAAGAAGAAGGCACCGGAGAGCTGCAGAAGAACCGGGGTTCGCCGAGTCAAGAGCGGAAGAGGGGAGAAGATGGAAGAAGCCCCCCGGAGTCCGGAGAAGCCCCCCCCGGAGAGCGGAGAAGACCCCCGGAGAGTGGAAGAAGAAGCCCCCCCTGGTAATTGAGCTAATAACGAAGACAGGGGGGGCGTCCGGAGCAGAATAATAAAATATTTTAAAAAGCCTTGTGTTGTGTGTTTATTAACTTTTACTTTTTGCCTACAGGTGAATGGATAGGGGTACGATGTACCCCATATCCATTCACTTAGGGTGGGGGGCCGGTATCTGGGGGCCCCCTTATTAAAGGGGACTCCCAGATTCCGATAAGCCTCCGCCCGCAGACCCCGACAACCAATGGCAAGGGTTGTCGGGAAGAGGTCCTGTCCTCATCAACATGGGGACAGGGTGCTCTGGGGTGGGGGGGCCCGCAGTGCGCCCCCCTGCCCCAGAGCACCCAACCCCCCCATGTTGAGGGCATGCGGCCTGGCACGGCTCAGGAGGGGGGGGGGCGCTCGCTCGTCCCCACTCCCTTCCTGGCTGGCCGGGTAGCGTGCTTTGGATACGGGTCTGGTATGGATTGTAGGGGGACCCCCTACGTCAATTTTGCGGCGGAGGGGGGTCTCCTTACAACCCATAACAGACCTAAGGGCCTGGTATGCTCCTGAGGGGGAACCCATGCCGTTTTTTTCATTGAAAATTGGCATGGAGTTCTCCCTCGGGAATGCATACCAAATGCCGTCGCTTGAATGGGCCTTTACAAGGTGTGACTAACTTTACACCTTGTAAAAGCAGCCCTAGTTTTACACCAGGCAAACTAACACTTACGGCGTAAAAACTAGGTACAAAAGCTTTGAGGATCGCCCTAAGTGCTAATTTGCATACTAACAGAGGCATTTCGACTCGAAATGCCCCCAGTGGCGGATGCGGTACTGCATCCTAAGATCCGGCAGTGTAAGTCCCTTACAGATGTCGGATCTTCTGCCTAACTTAGGAAAACTGCTTCTGAGGATCAGTTCCAAAGTTAGAACCAGAGATACGACGGCTTACGCCGGAGTATCTCTTTTGTGGATATGGCCCTTTATTTCTAGAGAAGAAAGCTTTTTAAAGCAGAGGTCCGCCTAAAAAAAACATATTAAAACCCAGTAGCTACAAATACTGCAGCTGGTGACTTTTAATAAATGGACACTTACCTGACCAGGGTGCTCGCGATGTCGGCAGCCGAGAGCTGAGCAATTGCTCATCTCTAGGCTGCCCTTGACGCCATACTCGGTGAGGGAATCAGGAAGTGATGCATTGCGGCTTCACTTTCTGGTTCCCTACTGCGCATGCACGAGTCGCGCTGCGCGTCCTCACTGGTCCCCGATGTCTTCTGGGATCTGTGTTTCCCAGAAGACAGCGGGGGGGTGGGGGGTGCGTGCGAGTCTATGCCCAGAAGTAGGTGCAAATAATATTATACAGGTATCTGCACCCCCCTCCCCCCGGAAAGGTGCCAAATGTGACACCGGAGGGGTGGGAGAGTTCCGAAAAGCAGAGGTTCACTTTTTGTGAATTTTATTACTTTAATTACTCCCTTTTTATTTTTATTGAAACGACTCTAAGGACCCTTTCACATGGGCGCCTCAATGGAATGGATTCCGTGTACTCAGTGGGGGATCGCTCCCCCGATTCATGCTGAGTAGGCAGATTACAGGTCCTGTCACCTCCGCTGTGCAGAGCGGACATGGACACAGTCCTGCTCTCCTCTATGGGGAAATCGGATGGAAATGGACCGCCTGTCAGTTTCCATCCAATCCTATCTAATCTTAACCACCAGACAGATGCAAAATAGGACCACCATCCATCTGGATTTGGTGGACAGGATCGGATTGAATAGCGGCAGATGTTTGCGGACATGTCAGCGCTGATATCTGCCGCTCCATAGAGGAGACTGCAAGGCCCGATCAGGTCCGCCTTAAAAACTGACAGGCGGATCTGATCAGACAACCCATGTGAAAGGGGCCTTACAGTTCTACACTTTTCTTTGATATAAAAAAAAAAAAAAAAGGTTGATGGAAATTGTAACCAAACTCTATACTTCAATATAATTGGGTCTGTCATGACATCTCCAGTCCAGTCCTGATGCTTTCCTGAAGAAGACATGGGGCTAGATTCAGGTAGGGGCGCGCAATGTTACGGCGGCGTAGCGTATCGTATTTACGCTACGCCGCCGTAAATCAGAGAGGCAAGTGCTGTATTCACAAAGCACTTGCCTCCTAAGTTACGGCGGCGTATCGTAAATGGGGCCTGCGTAAGCGCGCTTAATTCAAATGAGTATGAGGGGGGCGTGTTTTATGTAAATGGGTGGTGACCCGACGTGATTGAAGTTTTTTACAAACGGCGCATGCGCCGTCCGTGTACATATCCCAGTGTGCATTGCTCCAAAGTACGCCGCAAGGACGTATTGGTTTCGACGTGAACATAAATTACGTCCAGCCCTATTCGCGAACGACTTACGCAAACGACGTAAAAAATTCAAAATTCAACGCGGGAACGATGTCCATACTTAACATTGCGTACGCCTCATAGAACCAGGAGCAACGTTACGCCGGAAAAGCCTTACGCAAACGACGTTAAAAAATTCTGCCGGGCGCACGTACGTTTGTGAATCGGCGTATCTAGGTCATTTGCATATTCTAAGCTGAAATCTACGGAAGCGCCCCTAGCGGCCAGCGTAAAATTGCACACAATTATACGCCGGCGTATTCAAGTTACGTCGGCGGAGGAAGCCTATTTTTTAAACGTATCTGCCTTTGAGAATCGACGTAAAGATACGACGGCACAGATTTGAAATTACGGCGGCGTATCTGGAGATACGCCGCCGTATGTTGTTGCTGAATGTAGCCCTTTATGTATGAGAGAGGAAAAAATGGTCCCCAAATCACAAGTCTGTAAAAAAACGATTGAAAAAACGAAACAAACGTCCTGTAGAGTTGTTTATAAGATGCGGAGACCAATGTGAACGTTGGCAAAGGATACGGGACGAGTAGCGGCAGTCCAGCCATTAGGTGATGGAGGATTCGGTCTCTGTTTTCTCCATCCATCCCACCACTGAGCAGCTCACATTGACAGCCAAACATCTGCTCTGCCAGAAAGGCCATATTCACAGCTGCAATAACAAGTTTTATTCACACGTCAAATAAACAGCCAGGAATGTGAGCTTTTCATTGTTTTAGACGTCATATAGGAAAGTGAAGGTGTTGATTACTGCAAGCAGCATTTTTCCATTGCAATGTGGGTTGGAAAGGAGAATTGTTAATGACACAATAATGGTTTCTTTATTCTAATATCCAATATAAGGTCCGTACTTTGATAAAGAAGGCTGCTAGCAGAAAGATTAATATACAAAAACCCCTATAGAATCGTAAAGAGAATCACCTGCAGCGCCACACAATCAGAGCGCAACAATTAGTCACACATCTATATAAAGTGCAAAAATCAACATAAATGTAAATATATCGGGCCAGATTCACAGCGGAGATACGACGTATCTCGTATCTCTCAGAGTATCTATGCGACTGATTCATAGAATCAGTTACGCATTGATATCCCTATGATCCGACAGGTGTAATTGTTTTACACTGTCGGCTCTTAGGATGCAGTACCGCGGCCACCGCTGGGGGGAGTTTGCGTCGTAAACCAGCGTCGGGTATGCAAATTAGGAGTCACGGCGATCCACGACGGTTTTTCGCATTCACTACGTCGCTGCTAGTCTAGTTTCCCGTCGCAAATTTAGTCGTCGTTTTGGGTGCCCTAACTTTACACAGCACACGTATGTGCTGTATAAAGTATGGCCGTCGTTCCCGCGTCGAAATTTAAAAATTCACGTCGTTTGCATAAGACGTCCGGGAATACGGAAATACGCTACGCACGTCGCCGTTTTGAAAAAATTACGTCACTTCGCGCAAAGCACGGCGGGAATTTCGAAACGGAGCATGCGCAGTAAGTCCGGCGCGGGAGTGCGCCTAATTTAAATGGCACACGCCCATTTAAATTACGTGGGCTTACGCCGGAGGCCGCCAGCGTAGGTTTTCATTGCAAGTGCTTTGTGAATCAGGCACTTGCGATAAAAACTTGCTGCGGTGTAACGTATCTACGATACGTTACGCCGCCGCACTTCTACGTGAATCTGGCCCATCAATCCTAAAGTTCATTTAAATTTGAAATATAAGTTGATTTTTGCACTTTATATAAATGTGTCACGAATGCCGCGTACACACGATCGGAAATTCCGCCAAGAAATTGCCTCAAACTTGAGTTGCATACACACGGTCACACAAAATTCCAACCGTCAAGAACGTGGTGACTACAACGAGCCAAGAAAAATGAAGTTCAATGCTTACGAGCATGCGTCGAATTCATTCCAAGCATGCGTGTGTTTTTTTGCGTGTCGGAATAGCATACAGACGGTGCCTACACACGGTCGGAATTTCCAACAAAAAGCTCACATCGACTTTTCTTGCTGGAAATTCCGATCGTGTGTACGCGGCATTATTGTTGCACTCTGGTTGTGTGGCTCTGCAGGTGTATCTTTATGATTTCTTTATTCTGGTTTTCTAAATTTAAAGCACATGTTTCATCAGAAGATCAAATAATCGGCAATATAGCTGCCCACCAGCAGGCATCATCATGTCTGCCATCCAAATCAGTGCTGCAGCCCACAAAAAGAAAAAAATAATTTGATTTTTCTCAACCACTTGTCTACCGGGCACTTTCACCCCCTTCCTGCCCAGTTACATTTTTAGATTTCAGCGCTGTCACACTTCAGTCTCGTACACACGATCGGACTTCCATCGGACTTTTCCGTCGATTTTTGTCCAAAGGGGCGTTGTTCGTGAACTTGTTCTGCATACACATGGCAGAACATTTTCAGCCAACAAACACCAAACCACGTGGTTTTTCAGCGCTTTACCGCCACCCTTTGGACAACTTCTGCTTTTGTTGTCTGATGGTTATCATTGGTTCTGAGCATGCGTGTTTGTCCTTTGGACTTGTGTACACACGATCGGATAATCCGACGGAACACATTTGAGAGTATGCACAACCAACATTTGTTGTCGGAAATTCCGACAATTGTCCGATGGAGCATACAGTTGGTCGGATTGTCCGATAAAACACGTCCGTCGGATCACTGTTGTCAGAAAATCCAATCGCGTGTATGGGCCTTTAGGATCGCGTGTACAAGGCTTTAGAATGACAATTACGTAGTCATCAACGCTTTACACAAACTACATTTTTATAATTTTTTGAGACCAATAGAGCTTTCTTTTGGTGCTATTAAATCACCTCTGGGTTTATATTTTTTGCTAAACAAACGAAAAAGGCAGAGAATTAATAAAAATTACTTTTTATGTTATAACATTTTCAAAATAAGTAATTGTTATCCTTCACTGATGTGCGCTGATGGGGCTGCACTAAAGGGCACTCATAGTAGACTGCACTGATATGTGGCACTGATAGGCATCACTGATGGGTACTGATTGGCAGCACTTGAGGACACTGTTGAGGCTGCACTGATAATCAGGACACTGATGATCACCTGATGCCCTGTTTATCAGTGCCCTGATTATCAGTGTAGATGTCCCCTGTGTGGATTTGCCGGTTATCGTCTCTCCGCTCTTCAAACTCTGGTAGCATGAGGAGAAGAATGCCAATACCCGTAAAATACTGTTTACACTGTGGTCAGCTCTGATTGGACACAGCTGGTCACATGGCAAAGAGCTGCTGTGATTGGCTCTTTACCCCGATCCGTAGAACACAGCAATCGCAGATCCATGCCGATGCGCTCCTCAAGGGGCGTGCAGGGAAAGTGATCACAGGAGGATGTCCATAGATGCCCTCCCAGCAATGTGAGCCCACACTGTAGCCGTCTTTCAGCTATAGCAAGGACAGGAAGTGGTTAAAGATCTGAGGTGCATGTGATCACAATATCTAGTGATATGGACTGCCGATAACCTAAAGAGTAACTCCACTTTTGTTGAAAAAAAAAAACACATTCCCCTCTGGTGACCCGTGTACATTGCAGGGACATTAATAAACTTTGTTGCAGATTCCTACCTTTTGTTATTCTGAAGAAATAGCTGTGTGAAAAATGTATGTGAATGAGAGTGATTTTAGAATTATCAATCAGCTGCAGCACCTGCAGGGCTTGATTGAGGAAAGTGGCAGGGTCTGCATCCCTTTAGACGTGATTTACCTTTGGGAGAATTTCACCAAAAATTGACCTTTTGTTGCAGGGGATGTCCAAAATCTGATTTGTATCTTAGTGAAGACTTCTGGAAAAATCAGTCAGCCAATCACACAAGCAGGTAATCACATTTTTGGGGGTAAGAACACCTCCAGGTAGCCATATTGCATTTTATAGAAAATTACATTGGCTGCAGATTGAAAAGGAAAGCTATTTTTTAATAACATTCAATTACAATACGACGTGTGTAACAATTGTATTCGCTATATTATTATTTTTTTATTTGCCATTTTATTTTCCCACAAAAGTGGAGTTACCCTTTAACACCACATCTTACAATATATGGGATGGAGGATATAACCATACATTGTGAGTACATATGAGAATCTTGTAAGGCAGGATCTATTGTCCCTGACCCACCACACAGTTGGCTTTGGCCATCACTATGCATGGAAAAATCTTCCACAGATCTGCCTGACTGCAGCTTAGATGGGAAATGTATGGACAACATGATGTGCTCATGGCAGAGAATTATCAAACAGTAGCAGCAGATTGTAGAGTAAAACTTCTCTGGAGCAATCACCTACCTGAGAACATTTCCCCAAGGGTGGTATATCCTTTAGAGATGGCGGTGTCTACTATTGCTCCCAATGTGACTTCTTTGGTATTGTCTAACAGACCCCCTGCCATCCAGAGGGCAACCAGACCACACCTAAAGGAGGAGGACAAAGCAGAAATGTACAACGCAATCTAACTACATAAAACGCTGTCAGTGTTTATTTCCATATAGGAAAGGTGATTTTCTTCTGTCATTGTCTGTGTAAGTCACGTAAACGATATGCTTACACTTACTGTGGCCCCTCCTGTATCAAGGATGGTATGTGGTTGTTATACAAAAGCCATTTCAATATTCCGCTGAATCTAGAGAAAGAAAGACACATGAATTGCATGGAAAAAAAAACACCACAAGAGCATGTTTGCACTTGCGACAGAGGGTGTCGCATTTGGCGGCGGGACTGCCGAAGACTAGAGTATAAATTTTGCAGCACATTTACACCCCCGTCCTGCTGCCTTTGCAGATTTAGTTCACCTTTACCAAAAAAAAAACTGCCTATGCAGATAAGGGATCCCTGTAGATAAAAACAAACTGTGCAGCTTTGACTAAAGTTGGATAATTACCTTGCTATACGTGTAGGCCAGGGGTCTTCAAACTACGACCCTCCAGTTGTTCATGAACTACAATTCCCATCATGCCTAGTCATGTCTGTGAATTTCAGAGTTTTACAATGCCTCATGGGATGTGTAGTTCCGCAACAGCTGGGGGGCCGTAGTTTGAGGATTCCTGGTGTAGGTCATTTACATAACTCCCAAAGCCAGGCCGAAAAATTCCCAGAGATGGCATCATCCGGCCCTGTGGAAAAAATCATCCGCACTCCAGTTGTTGCTCTTAAAATTTAAAATTTCGTACACACGATAGGTTAACCAGAGGACCGTTTTCATCGGTCCAAACCGATCGTGTGGGCCCCATAGGTTAGTTAACCTTCGGATAAAAAAATGTCAACTTGCTTTAAAAATTAACCAATGGATTGCTAACCGATAGGTCAAAACCCATCGTTAGTAGGCACAACCATCGGTTAAAAATCCACGCATGCTCAGAATCAAGTCGACGCATGCTTGGAAGCATTGAACTTCGTTTTTTTCAGCACGTCGTTGTGTTTTACGTCACCGCGTTCTGAAACGATTGTTTTTTTAACTGATGGTGTGTACGCACGACAGACCATCAGTCAGCTTCCTAGGTTAACCTAGGACAACGGTCCTTCAGACCATTGTCCTCTGGTTAACCTATCGTGTGTACGAGGCTTTAGTCATTATAACCCATCATCCGATCCTGCCTTGTTGCTAGGACGTTGCTAAGACACTCCCAGCCATTACAGCTTACCCCATCATCACAGGAATGAGCTCTGGATCCCCCTCACACGTGTGGTCCACTCTCTCCTCTGTCACAGCATCGCTTAACACAAAACTGTTGCTGCAACAAGGGAGAAAGAGTGCACGTGAAGGGGTTTGAATCGTCTGGGAGTCTCTTAGCAACATCCTAGCAACAAGGCAGGACAGGATGATGTCATCTCCGGGAGTTATTCGGCCAGGCTTAGGGAGGTACGTAAATGGCCTACACTTAAAGCGAGGGCATTATTTAACTCTGGTCAAAGCTGCACAGTTTTTTCTTATTTACAGGTGCCACTTACCTGCTAGGTGAACTAGCCCTTAGAGGGGGCAGTAAAACCCTGACCATAAGTGTGCACTAGGCCTGGTACTGTCAATTGGTCAAAGTTGTTGAAAATCTCAGACATGAAATAAGAACAAAGCATAACCCTCTATAGTGTGTACTTGCCTCACTCCAGAGCACTAAGTGTCTGCTGCTTCGTTCCTCTGCTATCAGCATGAGTCTCTCCTGACAATTTTTACTGACACCAAGAGAAAAAGGGTGACCTTCAACAAAGTGACAGCCTCAGGTCTGTTCCTGTGTGGAGGGGTGTGTGTCCCTTCCCTACAATCAGCTCTCAGAACTCTCCTCACTGAGCTCTGCAGAGTGTAACTTCAGCTCTCCACGCCTTTTTTCTGAACCCTCAAACAAGGTTATAAATTCTAGACTTTGAAAAGATGTAGAGACGAGAAGACTGCAGATAGACAGGTACAAGTTATGTAGGAGGATTTGTTTAATCTCTGTGTATAACCTGAGGATAGTCCCTTAACGTGATATATGAACAACCACTTTAAGACCCCTTTCACACTGGGGCCGCTGTTAGCGCTAAAGTGCTGCTCATTTTAGCAGCGCTTTAGAGCTGTTTAAGCGGCGCTTTTAACCCCAAAGAAGGGGTTAAAAGCTCCTGTGTTGCGGCGCTTCCAAACCACTGCCCATTCTAAACACAGCGCTTCCAAACCGCCCCAAAGACGCTGCTTATGGGACTTTTCAGAACGTCCCGTAAGCGCACCGCCCCAGTGTGAAAAGTCACACATGAATGAATGGGAGGCGGTTTTCAGGCACTTAGCAGAGGCTATTTCCAGTGCCAAAGCACCTGAAAACTGCCCCAGTGTGAAAGGGGTCTAAGATACAAAAGTTCATTTAAATGTGTTCGTTGTTTCATTTTATAACAATTATCTTAACACAATGTTAAATTTACAAACAGAGGTAATGAATAATTAAAGAAAAGCTACTTTACTATGTGATAATTTCAAGTGATCGGTGCCTTTAGTCCCCACACACCCCTGTTTAATTTGTTGTACTTTGGCTCTTGTGTAACGATGCATAACAAGAGGAATCCTAATACTGTTTATGGGGCTTGTCCACACCTATGCAAAAGGGTTGATTTACTAAAACTGGAGAGTGCAAAATCTGGTGCAGCTGTGCATGGTAGCCAATCAGCTTCCGGGTTTTTTGCCAAAGCTTCAGGCTGGGTTCACACTTGTCCTACAACGGTCCTACATTGGGAGCTCATGTAGCATGACGTGTGAAAATCAATGTTTCCCTATGAGAGCTGTCTTAACTGGTCCGACACAAGTCGGTCCGACTTTGAAACTACTCCCTGTACTACTTTGGTCCTACTTTGATCCTACATCAGCCCATTGAATATCATTAAAGTAGGATCAAAGTAGGAGCCTTGTCCTAACCATCCGACTTTTGACATCCGACTTGTGATTACAGCAGCAGTAAAAGGAATTTATCTCACTCTGGGATTGTTTTGATTGGTCAAAGAACAAGTCAGACTATCACAAAGTCGGATCAAAGTAGTATCCTGTTCATGAAAGAAGGGTGGATGTAGGACCAATGTAGGATCAATGTAGGACCAATGTAGGACCAATGTAGGATCAGTGTAGGACCAATGTAGCAGAGCAAAGTAGGATCAAAGTAGTGTAGTAGTGTGAACCCAGCCTAAGGCTGGGTTCACACTACTACACTACTTTCATCCTACTTTGCTCTGTGTTCAATGTTTCCCTATGAGAGCGTCTTGTAGCGTCCTACACAAGTCGGTCCGACTTTGAAAATGCTCCCTGTACTACTTTTGGTCCTACATTGATCCTACTTCAGGCCCATTGAATATCATTGAAGTCGGACCAAAGTAGTATCCTGTTCATGAAAGTAGGATGGATGTAGGACCAATGTAGGATACATGTAGGACCAATGTAGCAGAGCAAAGTAGGATGAAAGTAGTGTAGTAGTGTGAACCCAGCCTTAAGCTTGGCACCACAATCAGTGATCTGCTGTGTCCGGTAGGCACAGACTGCTCCACTGTATGCCCCCAGGGGGCACGTGCGGGAACATGTCCATTGAGGTTCTACTAGAACCAGGGGACACCTACCTGCCCTTGTGTATATACATACATTAGCCAGGTGGGAATTGGTTAAATACTGGTATGCTTCAATAAACTGAGTATTTTCTGCCAACAGCTAGATGGACTCACCTATCTTGCTGATTCTTAATCATCTTCTTTAACTCTTCGCATCCTCCAACCGAGGGGTCGCTGTGCTCTGCCACCTTCTTATAGAACTTGCTCTTCTCAAGCATTGGAAGTGGAAGGCCATGGGCTGGTGGTGGTAGCAATGGTGGTGGTGGTGGTGGAGGTACTGGGATGGCACTAGCAGCAGCACATTCTCCATCCTCCTCAGGCATGGGTCCTATGGGATGTTATACATTGAATACATTTATTATCATTCCAATACTTTTGGAAACTTACATTTACATCTCTTATTTATGATGCACATTCATTTATTAACCACCTCCCGTCATCTCTTTCCATTAAACATATGCAACATCTGTTCCAGCTTCCTTGCACATGGTACAAATAAGTACTGTACTAGTAATACTAATCAAAGTTTATTTTTATTTTTTATTCTTTATTTCAAATTCCCAGTAAAGGAAAAATGTTTACATACAACTCAAAGCCAGCAAAAATCAAGGGGTACATAACAATGGGGGGGCAGTAGCTGGGAGAAAAAAAGAAAGCAGGAAACGGGGGTGTGTGGAAGGAAGGACACTTTGCACTACAAGCGCAGTCGCTGTAGATCAGAGCGGGACATGCAAGGAATATAAAAAACAGCATTTTAGCTTGCACATGATTGGATAATAAATTCAGCAGAGCTTCCCCTCATTTCAGATCTACCCCTCAGATTAACAGCGACTGCACTTCCAGTGCAATTTCAAGTGCACTTTGCCCTTGTAGTGGAAATGGTTGGGGAATGGAGAAATTGAAAAAGAGAAACAAAGGCTGGGAGATGCATTTACGAGCGTAGCCATGCAAGCATATTTTAACCACTTACCGACCGTGCCATAGCTGAAGGAGGGTGTACATTGACGTCCTCCCAGTATGGCGCGCACACGGCCCAGCGCATCACGGCAAATGCCTGCTGACAGCGGCCATTTACCACGTGATCGCTATGTCAAATGACGGAGCGATCACTTGAAAACAAACCAGCGTTATGTCCGGTTCCTCTCTCCGTACAGTGTGATAAAAAAAAATTATACCTGTGAAATACAGGCATTTGCACCCACTTCCGGGAAGAGACTCCCACGGGAGTCACAGTAGGGAACCGGGCAGTGAAGCCACAAGGCCACAAGGCTTCACTTCCTGATTCCCTCACGAGGATGGTGGCGGGGGCAGCAGAGAGATGAGCAATTGCTCGTCTTCTGCTGCCGACATCGCGGGCGCGCTGGACAGGTGTCCATTTATTAAAAGCCAGCAGCTGCAGTATTTGTAGCTGCTGGCTTTTAATATTTTTTTTTTTGTGGGACCTCCGCTTTAATGCCACGGTCGGGGGCCGGCGGAAGTCAGAATTTGTTAGTACACAGGTGAGGAAATTAAGATGATACAAGTAAGGCATTGATTGCCAACTTATGAGCTAAAGGGGGCCTCAGATGTGGCCCGACATCACCAGAGGGCCACACATAATATGTAATGCTTGAGAGGACTTTCACTGCAGACCTAATAAAGGGAATGAGGGTCAGAGAGTGAGGACAGGATACATTGTTGGTGGGGATATGCTGAAGAAGACAATACTAAACTGGGAACATGTTACATCAGGGTTTGACAAATTTGCTTGGAATCTAGGAGCCAGCTAAAAAAGTTAGGAGCCAGAAAACGCGCCCCGTACCGACGAGCTTGCGCGCAGAAGCGAACACATACGTGAGCAGCGCCCGCATATGTAAACGGTGTTCAAACCACACATGTTAGGTATCCTTGCGATTGGTAGAGCGAGAGCAATAATTCTAGCCATAGACCTCCTCTGTAACTCAAAACATGCAACCTGTAGATTTTTTTAAACGTCGCCTATGAAGATTTTAAAGGGTAAAAGTTTGTCGGCATTCCACGGGCGGACGCAATTTTGAAGCGTGACATGTTGGGTATGAATTTACTCGGCGTAACATCATCTTTCATAATATTAAAAAAAATGGGGATAACTTTACTGTTGTCTTATTTTTTAATAAAAAAAAGTGTAATTTTTTCCCAAAAAAGTGCGCTTGTAAGACCGCTGCGCAAATACCGCGTGACGGAAAGTATTGCAACGATCGCCATTTTATTCTCTAGGGTGTTAGGATAAAAAATACATATAATGTTTGGGGGTTCTAATTAGAGGGAAGAAGATGGCAGTGAAAATAGTGAAAAATTACATTAGAATTGCTGTTTAACTTGTAATGCTTAACTTGTAATACCAACGGCCACCACCAGATGGCGCCAGCTTACACATCTGGTAGTAATAACTTGTAATACCAACGGCTCACCACCAGATGGAGCCAGCTCACACATCTGGTGGTAATAACTTGTAATACCAACGGCTCACCACCAGATGGCGCCAGCTTCCAAGCCAAGTCGCCAGGACCCTATTTCTAGTCGCCATGGCGACCTGGCGACTGGGATTTGTCGAGCCCTGTGTTACATGAGGTTAGTAGAGATCAATGATATTATCCTAATCAATGTTCTCACTACAGACTGCTGAGGTCTGAGGGCCACACAAAAATATACCTAAGGGCCGAATGCAGCCTTTGGGCCCCGGGGGTCTAAAATCTTCCATTGTCTTCATTTTATTAAAGTGGAGTTCCGCCGAACAAAAATAAAAGTCAGCAGCTACAAATACAACAGCTGCTGAATTTTAAATATATGGACACTTGACTGTTCTGGGCGCCCGCGATGTCGGCACCGGAAGCCAATCTGTCCCTTGGCTCTCATGTGGAGGCGCCGCCATCTTCGGTAAGGGAATCAGGAAGTGAAGCATTGCGGCTTCACTTCCTGGTTCTCTACTGCGCATGTGCGAATCACGCTGCGCGCTCTCACTAAAGGAAGCGGGAGGGCCAGAGGAGGGGCCGGACATGGCATAGATTGCAGCGGGTACTGCAGCGATCTATGTTGGAAGTGAAAGCAATTACCTGTATTAGACAGGTATCTGCTCCCCCCTCCCCCTGAAAGGTGGCAAATGTGACACTAAAGGGGGGGATCCGAAAAGTGGAAGTTCAATTTTTGCCTTAATTTTAGCAAACCCGAGGATTAGGTATGGGGTTCCAGTTTGCCTCCATATAGCTGGCATACATGCATGTACATCAGCTGTTGTAACACACCTAGGTGCGCTCCAGTCGCAATGCTTTGAACCCACCCTATTTTGAAGCCTATAAGAGACTCTGGCTCTAATCAGGTGCTTCAAAAAAATCCACTGCCGCTGTAATTCATGTGCCCTGAAAGGGGCGGATGCATGAATAGGGGGTGGCTGCGGCGGCCATAAATAGATTCATGCTATGCATATAGGGTTGGTGTGGAGAGAGGGGGCGGAGCCCAGGCCCCCCTGATGGATGGGCCGCCACTGGCCTTTAACACTTTTGAGAATGGAGTTCACCAGAGCTTCACAGGTTGCCACTGGAGTCCTCCATGATGACATCACAAATCTGTTGGATGTTAGAGACCTTGCGCTCCTCCATCTTCCGTTTCAGGATGTCCCACAGATGCTCAATAGGGTTTAGGTCTGGAGACATGCTTGGCAAGTCCATTACGGGGTGATTTGGGTTACAGAAAGGATAGTGGGTACAGGTTAAGGAGATAGATGGGGGTGCAGATTAGGATACGGGTGATAGAGGAGTCACAGGTCAGGGTGATGGAGGGGTCACAGGTCAGGGGTGATGGAGGGGTCACAGGGTCAGGGTGATGGAGGGGTCACAGGTCAGGGTAGGGGTGATGGAGGGGTCACAGGTCAGGGGTGATGGAGGCGTGTCACAGTGTCGGGGTGATGGAAGGGTCACAGGTTATGGTGATGGAGGGGTCAAAGGTCAGGGTAGGAGTGATGGAGGGGTCACGGATCAGGGTGATGGAGGGGTCACAGGTCAGGGGTGATGGAGGGGTCACAGGTCAGATTAGGAGTGATGGAGAGGGTCACAGGTCAGGGTGACGGAGGGGGTCACAGGTCAGGGGTGATGGAGGGGGTCACAGGTCAGGGTGACGGAGGGGTCACGGTGATGGGTAGGTAGTTCAGGTAAGTCATCTCTCTCATCACTGATCTCACAATGCAGAGATTTCATGTTTTGTATGAATATAAATCTCATGATGATTAAAAGTGGATGTAGAAGGTGTTGGGTGATGAATGGCCCTCTCCTCCTGATGACATCAGAGAATGTACAGCCCAGACATGTACAGACCTCTTCACACACTACATGTACCTCAGGACCCCCTTCTCCTCCTATATCACACACACCCCAATGTGTGTAAACACGGCACTCTGTTGCTATGGGTAACACACGGTTGCTATAGGTAACACCCTCTTCCTCCACCCCCAACAGACAGAGAACACTCAGCAGGAAAGCACCCCGCCCTATCATGGCGGCCCCTCACGGAGAAGGCGGGAATTACACCGCAGCCGCGCCTCTCTACCCCACACACAATACCAGTAACAATGAATGAATGATAGTCACGTTTTACACCAGAACGCGGAATCTCGTTTCCGAGGGGAAGGAATTCGCTGCTACAGTTTCCGGCATTGGCTGGCAGGTGATTGGCGGTTCGCTAAACCTCATTGGCTACAGAAGACGCCTATCATAAGGCGGGCCTTCTCTAAACCAATCATAGTTCTTTGTAAGCACGTGGGGCGGTGCCGCGGCGGAGTATCGCGAGATTGACGGCCGCGGCCTGGATTATTGAAGGAGGTTTTGTGAGCCGAACACGCGTCGTATCCTTCCGCCCGGAGTCCGCCATTGTCCCCTCTGGTAAGGAGTTTTGTTTGTATGTATATATGAGGTGTAATGCTCTCTCCTGTGTATGTATATATATGAAGTGTAATGCTCTCTTCTATGTGTGTGTATATGTATGTATGTATATATATATATATATATATATATATATATATATATAATTAGGTGTTTTATATGTTCCTCTGACACGTCTGCTGTCCTCTCCTTAGTGTAAGGCCCATTCATACCGCATGTATTAGGATACGAATTTTCGCTGCATTCCCAGTACGTATACGGTCCACATTCCAGGCTCTCTCTCCTATGGGCAGAGCTCTCACCATGACAAGTACAGCAAGCTTCATTTTCCTGCACTGTGACGGAACATAGGCTCCTCGCAATGCGTGCAGGGCTCCTCCACAATGCGTGCAGGGCTCCTCCACAATGCGTGCAGGGCTCCTCCACAATGCGTGCAGGGCTCCTCCACAATGCGTGCAGGGCTCCTCCACAATGCGTGCAGGGCTCCTCCACAATGCGTGCAGGGCTCCTCCACAATGCGTGCAGGGCTCCTCCACAATGCGTGCAGGGCTCCTCGCAATGGCGTGTGCAGGGCAGGCTCCTCGCAATGGTGTGTGTGCAGGGCAGGCTCCTCACAATGCGGGCAGGCTCCTCACAATGTGTGTGCAGGGCAGGCTCCTCGCAATGGCGTGTGCAGGGGGCAGGCTCCTCCACAGTGCACACAAAAGACACAAAGAAGTGATCTCCAGGAGAAAACTAAATGGGGAAACCTTCATCAGCTGCATGTAAGTCTAGAATCGCAGTTGTGCAGGCGGTTCTGATCGCACCAATTCCTGCAGCCAAAACGTGCTGCTCTTTTACAGATGTGTGGGGCTGTCGTTCATTCTGAATGCCCCCCCCCCCCCCAGTGTGTTTGCGGGTGCAGGAAATTGCATGGTGGAAAAAGCACCTCACGTTGAAGCTACAGCAACCAATTCAAGTGAATAGGCTGCACTGAATGTATGGGTGTGAACCAAGCCTGAATACGCATGAAACAGTTTCTGGTGTGAATGGGCCTTAAATGGCGTATATGCTATTTCGGAGAGATCATCCCACACTCTTCTCAAAAATAAGCCATTTTAAAAAAAAGTATGGGGGTTTGTTTTCCAGGATCATACTTCCCTTGCTGGATGCAATATTGGTCCCCCGGGACCTCTAACACTGAGAACTGAGCGATCAAACAACGCTGCTCACTGAGCAGAGAGCTGGTGGCTGTCACTCCGCAACCCCCCCCCCAATGCTGGGCTATAGAGGGGGTGGAAGCGGCACACTGAGAGGCTGTGCCAGGGCTCTGTCAAAATGGCCAAGTCATCAATACTCTCCAATCAAGTCACTTCCTGTTACTGTAAACCAGTAGTCTCCAAACTGTGGCCTGGGGGCCAGATGCGGCCCTTTGCTTATAGTATCTGGCCCTTGATGCTCTTCCCACTGATGTCAACAATGGGGCCTAGATCCTCCCACTGACACCAACAATGGGCGTAATTCCTTTCACTGACACCAACAATAGGGCACTACTGTATTCCTCCCACTGACACCAGCTATTTCTCCCCGTAATACCAAAGATGGGGCGTTGCTTTCTCCCACTGGGCACAGTCCGGCCCCCCTAAAGTCTGAAAGACAGTGAACTGGCCCTTTGCTAAGAAAGTTTGGAGACCCCTGCTGTAAACCATCAGTAATGGAAGATTTTGACGACTTGCTGTTTGGACACAATAACAGCAAGCGTGTATACTCCCGTTTTCTATCAAGAAGTGCCTGGCTCGAACTGCGCATCACAACGGCTCGGTTTACAGTCAGCTGTTGTGTCGGCAAGCCTGCGCACAATAGTGGCTACTTGTCGATAACACTGTGCGCTGCAGAGGCACGTCCATGTCGGGTGAGGGGCGGATTTTTACATGATGGGGCTCGATATGCGCATGCGCTTAACAGCTGAGTTTATGGTCAGCTGTTGTGTCGGCAAGGCGGCGCCTGCGCACAATAGCGGCCACTTGTCGAAAACACAGCGCGCTGTTGAGGCACGTTCATGTCGGTGAGGGGCGGATTTTTACATGATGCTGGATTATTAAATGATGGGCAGTGCTGCTAAAGTGGTGGCAGATTTTTAAATTATGCCCAGTGCTGCAAAACATATTTTTCTGATGCAAAAACCTGCCCTTCAGTTTACTAAACACGCCCCGCAAGCGTCCAGGAAGAATAGCAGAAAAATGTGTTAATTGTATTACAGAAATCTTTACAAAAAATGTGCCAATTTATCCTAAAGCTGAATTCCAGGTATGGAGTTGTATGCATAGTTACTGGTAAAGCTTGAAGCAACATACAATGTCTAATGTATTTTATTTTTATTTTTTTCCATTAGATATCTATTTGTCTTCCTCTAGACTAGTGAAAAATGGCTGTCCAGGAGAGCAGACCAAACAACACAATCTACATCAACAATCTCAATGAAAAGATAAAGAAGGATGGTAAGCCTTTGTAGCTCAGTGTTTTGGTAAATGGTTCTCTTGCTAAAAATTTCCTTTTATTGTGTTGGCTGACCTGAAAGTTCAGTTCTAGGTCAAGTCATTTGGCTACTCCAATGTTCGCGTTTCCCTGCTAGGCAATGTTCGCGTTTCCCTGCTAGGCAATGTTCGCGTTTCCCTGCTAGGCAATGTTCGCGTTTCCCTGCTATCCATCTGAACTCTTCTGCTTGGCTTTGGAGATTCGGGAATTCCTTTCCTGCTATTGGATACTTAATTTTATCTCATTATGGTGATTGCAACAGAGAAAAAGACTTCTCTGAGTGGCTGTGCCGAGTCTACAGAAACTGAAATGTAGATGTCTAGTCAACAGAATCCATGAAATGGTTAGGTGGCTTCTCTCCGGCATCTACTAAAAACCGAACAGTCACTTCTGGATGCACTGATCATTTAACCTGCCTGGCGGTATTCCCGGGTCAGGCTCGGGGTGAAATTTCAGTACCATTAGCGGTATTCCTGAGCCAGACTCGGGGACGCATTGCAGTATCCAGGCGTAGTTACTTACCATGTCTCCCCGCTGTGTGAGCCAGCTGTCTCCTCCGCTCGATTCACACAGTGCCCGAGTGCCGCCGAGCTCCGTTCCCTGCGATGTTGCGACGCACGGGGGGTGGAGATCGGCGCCAAATTCAAAGAAGTCAAAACGCAATACATACAGTATACTGTAAGATTACAGTACTGTACAAAATAATTACACATCCCCTTTGTCCTTAGTGGTCTGTCAAGTGCCCTGCATGCACTTTTATATAATAGACTGTTTTGTTTTTTTCTGCCTGGAAACTGGAGATTATCCATAGCAACCACAAAGTGTCCCTTTATGTCAAGTGGTTTTAGACCAACTAAAAAACAGCGATAATAAATTGGAATTTACTTGCAGAATTGAGCGAAAGTGATTGGTGGGGAAATTCGTCTTCAGACACTGAAAGTAATGACTGCGACAAATCTGCAACTAAGCAAATTTCAGTGTTTTTGATTACATTATTGAATAATTTTTATTATAATTACATTATTTGTTATATTATTTATGATTTTGTGTTTCAAACTTTCATACCCGGGATGTCTACTAGACTCTGTTTTGGACAGATTTAAGTGAGTTATTCCTAAGAATTACAGGCCTACAATATAAAACGCCAAATTCCCATGCAAAATAATGGTACCGCTTTCAGCATCAAAAACCTGACATAATGATGCCGCCAGGGAGGTTAAAGTGACCTTGTTGCCAATCAAATTTTTGAAAAAATGCTGTACCGTTGAAGCAATGGCATACTCGCCTCTCCTGCTGCCAAACAGACATCTGTAGATGAAATCTGCTGCAGGAACCAACGTTTGTCCCATGTCCTCTAGCAGTGGTCACCAACCCTGTCCTCAGGACCCACTAACAGGCCAGGTTTGCAAGATAACTGAAATACATCACAGGTGATTGCAGTATTCTAGTCTGCAAGGTAATGCATAAAACCTGGCCTGTTGGTGGGCCCCCGAGGACAGGGTTGGTGACCACTGCTCTGTAGAACTTGCTGTTTCATCCTGCTTGGACCAGGAGATCAATACTCCCAAAAGTGTTCCTGTACAGAACTAAAGCTGTTGATCTCTCTGGATTGAAGGGCACAAGGGTGGTGGGAGTGGTATTATTTATAGGTACAGATTATTTGGGAAACTTTAAAGGGGAGCTCCAGTGCAGGCCCCAGTCTTTTGGGACCTGTGACGTGATTTCTTCTACTGATTGTCAGCTGTAGCCATCTGATGGGGAGACATTTTCCAACAAGCCCATGTGACATAAGTCAATCTAACAATCGACTTCTGTCAAACGAGGAAAGGCCGCATGTAGATCGAAATTCGTCCAGTCCCTACCAAACCAGATGAATTTCGAACCCTCTATGGCCATCTTTAGTTTGGTGACAGATGCAACAAAATCTAATTGCTGATCATATGTTGGTATTACTATATATCATTTTTTTTTTCATTAGAGCTGAAGAAGTCTCTGTACGCCATCTTCTCCCAGTTTGGTCAGATTCTTGACATCCTGGTGTCCCGCAACTTGAAGATGAGAGGACAGGCTTTTGTGATCTTTAAAGAAGTAAGCAGCGGAACCAATGCCCTGAGGTCAATGCAAGGATTCCCTTTTTATGATAAGCCAATGGTTAGTATTTTGTATTTATTTTCCTGTTATGTGGCTTCTGTGTGACAAATTGGCATGTTGGCGATAGGGTTGGTCTTCTTTTTGGTCAAAGTGTAACTGAGGCCATACCGCTCTGATATAACTGGGTTCCCAATTACTTAAATGTATTAACTTGGCCTAGTTGTGACTGTGCCAAACACGCAGGAATGAGCGTTTTTGCAAGCATGTGAAAAATTTACTTCATACCTGTCATGCTTGAGTTGCCATTAATTTATGGTACCCCCAAACAGTTTCTCAGCATCAAACGCACATTGAGAACGCAGGATGCTCTATGCCTGATTAGGTTCTGAAGCTTCTTAGTCGTGCATAGGGCAACTCATTCACGTGAATAAGCTGCCCTATGTATAGCGTGGGAATGTGGGTTCCTGCTATACTAGGTGTGAATGGGACCTAATGGACCAAAAGTTTTGGGGAATGCCTTTCCATTTCTATATATTGTAATATATGTTAAACACGAAGCAAATATTTGTGTAATTGAATGAAGAATTTGGCATTTTGCGATTTCATTGAAATTTAGGCAGCTGAATAGGGTATCTGCATTTTGGCGATAAGAGGAAAAAGGTGGCAAAAGTAACACGGGTGCATTGAAGTGTTTTTACTGCGTTTTTTCACTGGGGAGGTGTGCTTTCCCCCACCCCCCCCCCCCCCCCCCCCCCCCCCAACAAGCATTCCACAATGGAAGTACAACGAACCACTGTGAAGACATACATAGAATTTAAAGGATGTGTTTTTTTTTTTTGCGTTAAAGGCGCCAATAATGGCTGACAAATTTATGATCTTAATTACAAAGTTTATATATATAATTTGCGTAAAAGTTTTATATCGTCTACAAAATAAAATAGTTTTATGGCCTTTTTTTTTTTTATATATATTGGTACTGCGACCTTATGGCGGACACTTTTGACACATTTTTGGGACCATTGGCATTTTTATAGCGATCGGTGCTATAAAAATGCATTTATTACTGTAAAAATGTCACTGGCAGGGAAGGGGTTAACACTAGGGGGCAAGAAGGGGTTAATTATGTTCCCTAGGTGATTTTGCGCAGCCGACCTGCCGCCGTAAAACTACGGTGGGCGGTTGGCAAGCAGTTAACCGGATCCTCTAATCAGTTGTACTAATAGACATGTTGGGCAATTTTATTGTTTCTTAGATCGCAGTATCGGACATAAGAACCCTATAATTTTTACATGGTTACAAGGCAGCATGAGCTTGGATTGGCGTGAAACTAGCATGTGTATCTTCTGATCACTTTATTTTTTGTATCTAACCATAGAGAATACAGTATTCAAAGTCTGACTCTGACATAATCGCTAAAATGAAAGGCACTTTTGTGGAGAGAGACCGCAAGAGACAGGAGAAGAGGAAAGGAAAGGTACCAGAAGTTCCTGCTGTTAAAAAAGCCATTCCAGGGGCACCTGTTCAAGGCATGCCAGGGCAGATACCAGTAAGTGTGACTAGTAAATTACGTAGTCTATGCCAGGCTACAAAGTGGCAATCGCTTATAAATGTTCTCTGTTCTGATTTTAGGGTATGGCAAACATTCCTGGAATGAACCAGGCACCTCGTATGATGCACATGCCTGGACAGACACCATACATGCACCATCCTGGAATGATGCCACCACCAGGAATGAATCCTGGACAGATCCCACCTGGTGGCATGCCTCATGGTCAAATGATGCCAGGACAGATGGCACCAATGCAGCCGGTAAGTGCTAATCCTAATTGGAGAAATCCCATCAATCGCCTAAAAGCAATGTTTTGGAAGTTGTGGTATGTAGACATAGCTGAATGTTTGATGCCCTTTTGTACCAGCTCCATCCCTTGTGTGAGAATGTGTTGTATGAAGCAGTATGTTGTCTCAGGGAGACACAAAGGGAAAATGTATCAGAATTTGTGGCCTGCTGCTGGGCCCCTTAACTGCCCTGTGAGCTGGCTCACAAGTGACTTTTATGATGCATACGTCCATGCAAATATGGTTATCTGCATGCTTTCCATCTGCCAGTGACTGTCTTATTTTGGATGTTCCAAGGTAGCGTGCCAAAAACACTTTTATACGTTGTGGGTGTTTTTTTACGATGGAGCAGTTTTACTTGTGATGTGGGAATTGTAACTTTCAGCTGCAGCTTTAAAAAAAGGCTAATACCTCTAAATCCATCTTCCACAGATATCGGAAAACCCACCAAACCACATTCTGTTCTTGACCAACCTCCCAGAAGAGACAAACGAGTTGATGCTTTCTATGCTCTTCAACCAGTAAGTATTGTAAACTCCTGAGTTCTGTTAATAGAAACCCTCCCAGATGTGAAAGATAGCACTTGTAACCTCAACTGCACCCAACTGACTGTTATCCAGTCCACAAACTTTTTCCCCCTGAGCTTCTCGTATACCTGCCACCTTGATTGTCCCTCCTCATTCACTGCCCTCTAGTCAGCACCCTCCATGTCTTGTGTTTCATTTACCACCTCTACTGTACAATACTGCTTCCCAATCCATCAACACTGTTCCCCAAAATGCTGCCCCCCCCCTCCAATCCACAGTCCTGCAGCATTCCAAATGTAGTGCCCTCTGATCTGCTGCTCACACATTCCCACCACAAAGAACGTGCAACTACAGCCCACTGTTCACTTGGGTATTACCAATTCATGAGGAGAAATGCTCATTAGTGTTTTAACATGTTAACATTTGTTGGCCTTAAAGTGGTTGTAAACCCTGTTTAAAAAAACACCTGCAAGACAAAGGCATAATGAGCTAGTAGCCTACTAGCTCATCATGAATTACTTGCCTCACATCAAAGGCCCTGCAGTGGTCCTCCTACCCCCCTCCGGCTGGTGACATCTGTATCTAGAGTTCCAATTCACAACTTTCTAAATGGCCCATGCGATATTGCCTTTTTCTGTTTTTATTTGCAATGCCTTGTAGAGTTAGTGAGTGAAAAATTTATATAGCGCTACACATGCGAACTGAATCGCCTCTGGGCGCTTGTTTGAGCACTTCTCCCTTGAGCTCAGAAGAGGTGGGTTTTGATCTTTCTCCCAAAGGCCAAGTGGTTCTCCTCCAAACAAATGGAGGTTGGCAAAGTGTTTCAAAGTCGAGGGCATTGGACAGCAAATCTTCTTTCTCCTTTGGACTTGTATCTGGTTTTGGGGATTTGGAGTACATTTTGGTTGGAGGATCGCAGAGCGCGATTGGGGTTGTAGGCTTTTATTTTGTCGCATAGGTATTGGGGGGGCATTTCCCCAAATACATTTATGCGTTAGAGTGCTTTGAAAGTGATTGTCTTTCACTGGTAGCCAGTGAAGGCTTCTCAGTGAAGGGGAGATTGATTCCCATGTTTTTGTCCCAGTCCCAGTTGAAAGTGGATTGTAAAATGACCCAATCGGTTTCTGGGCCCCTTACACATGGGGTGGGCTCTGCTGGAGCCTGCTCGGTGGGGAATCTGTCAGCTGATCCTTGCTGAACAGGTGGATGGCTGGTCCGCTCTACTTGTGCGAGGCAGACAAAGCCTGTACCTCTGTGGGCATTGGGCTGTAAACATAACTTTTGTCTTTTGCTATTGGATGTTAAAGGGGGGTGTTTGTGTTAAAAAAATCTTTCTATTGTGTACCTGCTACTGGGCTGTTGGGTAGAATGCAATGGTCGGCTTGCTTTAATCCAAATATATTACCTCCTGTTTGTAGTTGTCCAAGTTGAATACGCTTCATAAAACATGAGATTTTGAGACTGACTTCAGCCTTTTCTTCTTTTCAGGTTCCCTGGCTTCAAGGAAGTCCGTTTAGTTCCCGGACGGCACGATATCGCGTTTGTGGAGTTTGAGAATGAAGTTCAAGCTGGAGCTGCTCGAGAATCTCTACAGGGATTCAAAATCACACAGAGCAATTCAATGAAGATTTCATTTGCCAAAAAGTAGCCTGCTGGAGGACGGGAAGATCTCAAGCTTTAGATTGTGTTCTGGGTTTTCATGAAACTGGTTGGCTTGTGCAAACAACTGAAGCCAACTATTCAGGCAATTTTTGTTTTATTTTTTTGTCTGTGACCTCTCATCCAGCGTACCATGTTGGTGAGTATGGATTCATTTATTTTATTTTTTTATGGACTTTTTTAAAGCATTGCACCCAGAGTCTGCTTGGCAGACATTGTACCTGGAGCTTGTGAATAAAGCATTTTCTACTTGTGTTTCTGCCTTGATTATTGTACATTTGGGGAGGAGGGGAGAATTCGAGAAATGCGAGGGCTGATGTGGCTCAAACAAAGGGTTTGAGACCCCCTAGCACACAATTGGAGACTTGCCAACCAAACAAACATCTGTTTAGGACTCCATTTACTGCTGCCTAAAGGGGGGGGGGTTGTAAAGCCCCCCCCCCCTAAATAAGTTCCTTTTAAGCTAGTGCATTGTTGGTTCACTTACACTTTATTTATTTTTTGTCTGAATTTCTCACTTCCTGTTCCTCCTCCAGTAAGCTTACCATCATCCGAGCCGTTCTGGCGTTGCTCAGCATGCTGAGCCATGGTTTTAAAGCCACCTCCACCCAACTAAAGGACATGCAGTTCTCATTAGAAATGATGCATGGTTTTTATTTTAAAAAGGTGAACTTATCTTTAAAACCCCCTGAGGCATTATGTGACCCATTTGTCTATGGTATTGCGTGCAATGCACATTCTGGTTCAGCCTTTTTAGGATTAAAATGGGTGGCGAGGCAATGACCATCGTCTGTCCAAATCGCTTCCAAAAAGCAAGTTGCTTTTTAGATGGTGGAAGGGGCTGCCTCGTGTTCAAAATGTGCCTTAAGCCCTGGTTCACACTTGACAGGTCAAAATTGCATGACAAGTCACGCCCCATTGCTGGCACAGGAACAGTCGCCCTGTGTCTTTAAATGAGATTAGCCAGTCAAATGACACAAGTAAATACAGTATCAGTTTATTGTCATACATACCAAATTGCCAAGCTGGTCAGGGGATGCAGTGTAAAACCGTATCATTACACGTAGTGTTGTAGGCATGGCTAGGATTTGGGTCACCAAGGATCTCACAATATCCATAGAGCAGGGGTGTCGAACTCAATTTCATCGTGGGCCGCATCAGCATTACGATTGCCCTTAAAAGGGTCAGTTGTATCTGTAAGATTAGATGTCTAGTGCATCCCCCTTACATTAGATGTCAAGAGCCACCCCACCATCAGAAGTTGAGTCCCCCCCACTCTCCCTTCCCTTTTCTTATGCTGCTGCTGGGAAGAAGCTGGATGCATTGCTTGAAAGAAGAAAGTAAGGGTCTTGAGGAGGATCAGAGGAGAGGTGCGAGGGCCACATGAACTGGCCTGGAGGGCCGGATTCGGCCCAGGGCCTTGTGTTTGACACCTGTGCCATAGAGAATATCAACTGTAACATAATGCATAACAGTACTGCCATAGCAGCATAAATGTAAATCGGTATGTAATACAAGGTAAATATGTGTATACATTACCTGAACTGGTTCAGTGGTAATATGGGCTGGGGTACAATGAAAGAAAAGGTGTATGTATGTGTAATATATATATATATATATATATATATATATATATATATATATATATATATATATATATATATATATATATATATATATATATATATATATATATATATATATATATATATATATATATATATATATAATTTTTATATATTCGTATTTATCGGCGTATACCGCGCACTTTTTTGCCCAGGGCAAAATCGTGGGTGTGCGATATACACCGATACCCGCGCAGAGTTTGAACACTGCTCCGGCATATACCGAGCGCAGTACGCTCGTGTATAGTCGGGCAGGCTCGGCTCCTCTCGCGCTCACGTCCTGGACGTACAGAATGTGAGCGCGAGAGTAGCCGAGCCTGCCTGACTATACACGAGTGTACTGCGCTCGGTATATGCCGGTGCAGTGTTCAAACTCGGCGAGGGGATCGAGCGGGAGGGACACCCGAAGCCGCAGACAGACGAAGAGGACATCTGAAGCCCCAGACGGACCCGACGAGGCCGCCGCGCAAGACACCAAAACTGTAAGTACTAAAATGTTTTTTTTACAGGAATTGCGGGTCTACTTTAGGGGTGCGCGCTATACCCCGATAAATACGGTATGTATAATTATCAGCCCTCAAAATTTACGCTCACATTTTGTGAATACATTTTGAGGGCTGCCTGGGAGCAGAGGGGCAAGGAGAGGAGCCGCCGCCTGGTTGTTCAAAGAGCGGGGACCATAACAGCTTTCAATTCAATAGCTGTGTTCCCCACCGCCATATACAGCCCCTCCCCTTGTCCGGGCACTTTGATTGATAGATCGCCCATCCCAGGATTAGACGGGTGATCTGTCTGTCATAATATACAAAGGAATTATGAAATATTCAAATTCATACAGTGTGTTATAAGCGTGCCATCATTAAAGCGGGAGTTCACATGAAAAACAATTTTTAACTTTAGATTGAGGCTCATTTAGTGAAGGGGAATCGGGTGTTTTTTTTTAGAGATGGCTCTTCCCTGCCGCTTCCAGGTATGGTCTTCGGGACTGGGCGTTCCTATTTGATTGACAGCCTTCCGACGGTCGCATACATTGCGTCACAAGTAGCCGAAAGAAGCCGAACGTCGGTGCGGCTCTATACGGCGCCTGCGCACCGACGTTCGGCTACTTTTGGAAAATCGTGATGCGCTGTATGCGACCGTCGGAAGCCTGTCAATCAAATAGGAACGCCCAGTCCCGCAGCCCATACCCGGAAGCGGCAGAGAAGACCTATCTCTAAAACGGTAAGTACTGCTTCGATTTAAAAAAAAAAACACCCGATTTCCCCTAGACAAAATGAGCCTCAATCTAATGTTAATTTAGTTTTTGGGGTAAACCTCCACTTTAATTTACCCTAGCCCACCCTAAGCTAAACCCCTCCCCCCGCAGTCATTGTTGCTTGGTGTAAACTTCGGCATATCTAGCTCTTCTTAGGTAAATTATCATGTGAGAGTGCCTGTGCTCCAATTAAGGCAAGAGGAATATATATATATATTTGCTAGAAAGTATAGAGGAGTCAGATTAGCAAGGCCAGAGACGAAAAGGAAAAGAAGAAAAGGGGGGAACTTCAAAACGCCCTTGTTAATGGATTGTGGTGTCCCAGTGGGAAAACCTAAGGCGGGAGGATTGTAACCCCTTAAAATGGGTATCCCATTGCCCCTAACCAGTCGTCCCCCCCCCCCCTACACACGCATCGTCTCAAACTTTTTATAGTTGCCTTGTCTAATAAAAGTCACTCTCACTCCAGATCATTGCATTAATAGTTTCCACCCAATTTTCCACTGATGGGGGACTATGTGCCTGCCACTTCTGTGCAATTAGCTTTCGTGCTTGGAATAGGCACCTTAATACACCTTCCAAGGTACCTGCTGGAACTCTATGATCCTCCATACTCCCTAGGAGACAGGTTATAGCCACTGGTTCTAGTGAAGTCCCAAAGATTTTGTTTACCCTGTCAATAATCTCCATCCAGTATTCAAATAACTTGGGACATTTCCAGATCATATGTATAAAATCACCTGTCGCCTTACATCTAGGACATTCGTCGCTCTGTCTCCACCCAAGTTTAATTTTTTTTTTTTTTTTAAGGAGTGTGGTAGATAGACTCGATGTATTAGGAACAAATGAGACAATCGCTGTGCTGGAGCAATTGAAACCAGTGCTCCTCTTTCTAGAATCTTATTCCATTGTTCCAAGGTTACTGTCCCCAGATCTCTCTCCCAGCCTTCTCGACTCTTAGAGATTCTTGTTTTATTTATTGCTCTAGCCACCAATTTATTATACATCTCTGAAATTAGGCCTTTGGATATGTTAGTCTGGATTATTTTTAGAAGGGAGGGGATCTGAATCCATTCAATCATTTGTGATCTGAAATGTGCTTGGATGGCATGCCTGATCTGCAAGTATTTATAAAACGTCTTATTGGATATATTGAATTCGTAGCTCAAATCTGAGAACGTTTTCATGAGGTTACCTTCATACAAATGGATTTTCCGATTGATTCCCTGCCTCTCCCATTCTAGGGATTTCTTTATGCCCGTTACTTCTGATAAGTTCTTATTATCCCAAACAGGGGGCAAACTCTATTACCCCGATATACCCTTCGATGTCTGCCATACTTTAGATCCCCAACCATAAAATTGGTCAGTATAGATAAAAGAGTCGGCCTCTACCAGTTTATCATGAGGAGCCCCTGCTACCATTAATCTACTGCTAGAATTTGGGTTCCACACCCCACTAGGTGTTGTAGCTGGGATGCCAAGAAACATATTCTCAGGTGTGGAACTGCCATACCCCCCTCTTTTATTGGCAGTTGCATGGTCTGCAAACTAATCCTGGCTTGTCCCCCCTTCCACATTCGCTCCCTAAAAAGTGATTCTATTCTCTTAAACCATGTCTGGCCTATCCAGACCGGTGAGTTATGGAACAGGTATAGTATCTGAGGTAGCCATATCATTTTTATTAAGTTACACCGCCCAGCTATACAGACAGGGGGAGGCGGTTCCAGATGTCACTTTTTTTTTTCTCCCCTCATCTTGAGGAGTAGAGGAGCTATATTTTTGTCCACATACTTCTTGATGTCATTCGTAATCCAAACCCCCAAATATTTTAGTTTTGTAACAACTTTTAACTGGTTGGCTCCGGGTGGTAGCTGAGCCGTGGGTGATGCGTTGTAGGGGGGTGGATGGATGGAGCTAGCCGTGGGTGGAGGATGCATTGTGGAGGGGGATGGATGGATGGAGCTGGCCGTGGGTGGAGGATGCATTGTAGAGGGGGTGGATGGATGGAGCTGGCCGTGGGTGGGAGATGCTTTGTAGAGGGGGGGTGGATGGATGGAGCTGGCCGTGGGTGGGAGATGCTTTGTAGAGGGGGTGGATGGATGGAGCTGGCCGTGGGTGGGAGATGCTTTGTAGAGGGGGGGTGGATGGATGGAGCTGGCCGTGGGTGGGAGATGCTTTGTAGAGGGGGGTGGATGGATGGAGCTGGCCATTGGTGGGGGATGCAGATATATATACAATGTGTGTGTGTGTATACAGAAGTATGTATATGAGTGTGTATACAGGAGAGGGGCGTGCTCTGACATGTACACACTGTTCCCTCCAGCACTGCCCATTGGATGACACCTGTGAGCTCCCACATGAGTTGAGTACTATGTACAATCACTAGAGAGCCGAGGCACCCATCACAGATAATATGAATACATTAGCCCAGTAGCAGGCTGCCAGTCTCCAGCAGCACGAGAAATGAATCCTTCAGCAACGCTGCTTGTAGCCTGCGCGCCGGCCCCGCCCCCTACCTCGGCGGGCTGTGTCAGAAAGCAAAGATGTCACAAGCCCGAGCAGCTGCAGTAGTTGTCTGTGCGAAGAGATCACAAAAGCTTCCTGCATGCTGGGACGGTGGCGTGATTGCTGAACATGGGCTCTAGGCTCCGGTAGGAGCTCCTTCTAAGTGTAGCTGATCCTCGGCCCCACACTTTTTAGTCATGGTAAACATGATATAAAAATGTCCAGTGACTTCCCTTCAATCCCCTCAAAGTAGAGGAGGTTATGGGACTCCAAGAGGCACCCACCACACAGCAATGAAATAAATTCCCTATAGGCTCCACGATCTCTTCTCTCCTCTTTCCTTCCCTGGCTGGCTACCTGGTTGTCTGGCTGTCAGTATATGGCAGATACAACATATGTAGCATGTGTGGAGAGTCAGTTCAAGCGTATATTCACCACATATACCGCTGCAATATGTCTGCCCCGTTTGCGCTCGATCCCGCAGAAGAATGATGGGATCACCCGGCGCCGCGAGATTACGGACGGCTCCATGCGCTCTGGAGCTTTTGGCTCTCCACTCAATGGAGCCCGTCCCCCCTCAGTCCAACAGACCTGGGAGGGACTGGAGCCGACACCAGAGCAGGAAGCTACAGGGGAGCCTCAGCCCGCCCACAGCAGACCCAGCATACTGCAGATGTTAGCAGTGTGCTGGAGGGATGTAGCTAATGTAAAATAGTTTATTTTTGGGTGAACCCCCGCTTTAAAGGAACCTATTTAGAAAATAAAAAATGAACCTTTACAACCCATTTAAGAAACAAGCAGGATTATATAAGATTATTATTGTTATTACAGCAGCAGGAAGGGAGGGGGCGGGCACTGACACAGGAGCTGACAGGCAGGGAGGGGGGAGGAGAGCTGCAGATAGCACTGGATGAGGGAGGCATGTAAACTGACCATGGTGTCAGGGCTCAGCAGCCATGATATACAGTGGTCAGTTTACAGAGGGGAGGGTAGAAACTGGCAGGATCAGCCAGGTATTTCAGGCGATGGATGGGGCCAAATTACACAGCACAAGCACTGTACAGTATAAAATGCTTTAAAGGGACAGGATCCGTTTTTTTTTTTTAGGTTAACAAACACTTTAAAGCGGAACTTGCTCTTTTGGGCGCTTTAATGTCCTTTTGGAGTTAAAGTACAAACAAATTGTACTATGTAACATGCCTACCTTCTTGTACTTGTCCCTAAATAATATGTCACTACCGGTTTAGAAAGCAAAGGTAAAACTTGTAATAATGCATATTGCTGTAGGTGCCTGATCTGGGAAGAAGTGTCCCAGCATTGGGGAGGGGCATTCCAAACATTCGCCATACAGCGATTTTCAGAGAAGTCTCCAGGTGCTCTGTATAGAGAAAAATGGTAGTGTTATTTTGCAGTATTCTGCTCCATACAGTAGAATGTGGTACTTGGTACAAGACTTTGCCCAGCTTGTTGCCATACCATCATTTGTACATTAACCCTGCTACCTCCAGATAGTGTGACCCAGAGAATTAAAAGGCTTTTTTTATTATAATATATAAATATCTTAATAACCAGTATATGCCCTACCACACAACTTTAAGAAGAGATTCAGATGTGGCACAACATGTACATTTATGGAGGTTCATTTGCAGACCACACAAGCCCTTCTTTGTTGTCAGGCTGGCTGTAAATATGCAGAGGTACACTACTCACTGTGTATACATGGAGGCCGCTAGAGGGAGAACCCACCAATATGTTTGATAGACCCTCATGAAAACAGCAAACATTACTTCTAGGTAAACTTTATAATTCTAACAAACTCTGAAATACGCTAGTTATCCTTTTTAAGGGGAAAATAAAAAACAAAAAAAACTCCACCCCTCTCTTTGCAGCCTGCATGGGCACTAAGATTTCATAGGGAATTTCTTGAAAGAATAGCCTTGCAGGAGCGCACAGTGAATATCGCAGGATTTGGGATGAAGGATAGTATTTAACAGCAGGTTGTACTCAATGTGGAGGGATTTTTAGTATGACCAGCCGTGGTGCCACCCACTCTGTCACGCCACCCCCCTCTATGACTAATGGATAGGTTCATGCATTGCATGTATCTATCCACGGCCGCCGCCCCCTATTCAGGCGTCTGGCCCCTTTTCTGATGCTGGGCGCCTGAATTAAAGCACCTGATTAGAGCCTTAGGGGCAGATTCACAAAGATCTGCCCGGCGCATCGTATCTGAGATACGCTACCTTACCTGGCTTTGGTTCGAATCCATAAAGATTCCGCGCCGTAAGTTACGGCGGCGTAGTGTATCTCAAGCGGTGTAATGGCGCGGAATTCAAGTTGGGCGGGTAGGGGGCGTGTTTAATTTAAATGAAGCGCGTCCCTGCGCCGAACGAACTGCGCATGCGCCGTCCCTAAATTTCCCGCTGTGCATTGAGCTAAAAATTACGTCACAAGGACGTCATTGGTTTTGACCTGGACGTAAATTACGTCCATCCCGATTCATGAACGACTTACGCAAAAAAAATAAAAAATTCAAATGAAACGCGGGAACGACGGCCATACTTAACATGGCAAGTCTAACTATACTCCGCAAAACAGCAGCTTTAACTATACGCCGGAAAAAGCCGACTAGAGACGACGTAAGAGAATGCGACGGCCACGCGTACGTTCGTGGATCGTCGGAAATAGCAAATTTGCATACTTGACGCGGAAAACAACAAGAACTACACCCAGCGGACGCCGAAGAATTGAATCTTAGATCCGAAGGCGTATGAAGCCGTACGCGCGTCGGATCTAACCCAGATGCCGTCGTATCTTGTTTTGAGGATTCAAAACAACGATACGACACGGGAAATTTGAAAGTACGCCGGCGTATCAGTAGATACGCCGGCGTACTCTCTCTGTGGATCTGCCCCATAGGCTCTAATAGGCTTCAAAAAAGGTGGACTCGGAGCGCAGAGCATTGCATTCGCAGTCCACCCAGATGTGTTAAAAAAGCAAATTAGTATTTGCTTTTCTAAAACTGAACTGCCTCTTCGCCAGTCAGGAAGCGCGGGTCTAATACCCGTCACCTGATTGGCTGAAGGCACAGGCACCAATTTTGGACGCCTAGCAGCAGGGCCGCCATCAGGAATTATAGGGCTCCTTACACAGCTTCAGGCATGGGCCCCCTGGAGCAGAGAACTGGGGGGGGGGGGGTGCTGCCGCCTCAAATTGAGAAGTGGGGGGGCTGCCGCGAACTGAGAAGCGGGGGAGCAGTGAATTCAGAAGTGGGGGGTAGCCATCCTGTGGACCTCCGGGCCCTTTAATAAAAAATAAAAAAAATATATAATTTTTTTAATATAAATAAAAAGGGGGGGTTGCCATCCGGGGCCCTGGGGACCTCTGGGGCAAAAGTGGCTGCTTCTGATGGGGTACAATTGCTACATTTGATGGGCACAATGGCTGCAATTGATGTTTTTTTTTCAGTATTTTTTAGTTTGTTTGCGCCCCCCCCCCCAAAAAAAATTGAGCACCAGCCGCCACTGATGACCAGGTAGACCATGAGAGTCACATAGTGGTAGCATCCTACCCCCTTCGTCCAAATTCTTAAAGTGGAGCTCCGGCCTTTTTTTTCTTTTTTTTTTAAATGACCCCTCTGATAGTTGCAGCTCATGCAATCTAAATTTGCATATGAAGACGGTTTCTTTTTTAAATTTGTTTATTTGTACTAACTGTCTAACTGTACCCTCTGGATCCAGCGATCTTACATCCTTAGTGTGGGCATCTGAGTTTCCTCCGAGAAATGGTGCAGCAGGCTACCCAGCGTACACTTTCCGATCTTGTGAACAAAGTGCGGCGCACTCTGCGTACTGCAGGTTGCCCACTGACTCCATATCCCAGGAGCCAATAGTTGGCTGCAAATGATGTGCCTTGGCAAGGTACAGAGGAAGTAGAGCTTTTTAGTGACCCGAAAAGGTTCAGCCATTGATTTTTTTGTTCTCATCCATGCTAAGCAGTGTGGATAGGGGAATGTTAACTAGCTATTGTATTCAGCAGCCGCTGAACAGTGCTTGCATCCGAATGAAAACAAGCACCGTTTAGTTTTTGGATTGCCTCCTTAGACAAACATTGACTTGGGGGTAGTGTAGGGACTGAAAGGACCACCCCTAGCTCAGCAAGTGCCTGAAATTTAGCAGTGTATCACCAGCTTTGGTCTGTTAAAGTGGAGGTTCACCCAAAAAAATAAATTTTTAACATTAGATTGGGTCTAATTACGGGAAGTAGAATCGGGTATTTTGATTAAAATCAATGCAGTACTTACCTTTTTTGAGATAGATGTTCTCCGCCGCTTCCGGGTATGGGCTGCGGGACTGGGCGTTCCTATTTGATTGACAGGCTTCCGACCGTCGCATACAGCGTGTCATCAGTTTCCGAAAGTAGCCGAACGTCGGTGCGCAGGCGCCATATAGCGCCGCACCGACGTTCGGCAACTCGTGACGCGCTGTATGCGACCGTCGGAAGGCTGTCAATCAAATAGGAACGCCCAGTCCCGAAGACCATACCCGGAAGCGGCGGAGAACATCTATCTCAAAAAAGGCAAGTACTGCATTGATTTTAATCAAAACACCCGATTCTGCTTCCCGTAATTAGGCCCAATCTAATGTTAGGCCCCGTACACACGAGGGGATCTCCGCTGGAAACAGTCCGCCGGACCGTTTCCAGCGGAGATTCCTCCTCCAGATTTGGATCCGATGGCTTGTACTCACCATCGGATCAAAATCCGCACGGAATTCATCCGCGGTGACGTGTCGCGCCGTCGCCGCGATGATGACGCGGCGACGTGCGCGACGCTGGAAGGTAAGTACTTCCACGCATGCGTCGAATCATTACGACGCATGCGAGTGAGGGGAGCGGACGGATTGATCCGGTGAGTCTGTACAGACCACCGGATCAATCCGCTGGACCCGATTCAAGCGGATAAATTTCTTAGCATGCTAAGAAATTTATATCCGCTTGAAATCGATCGGGCCGAGAAATGTCCGCGGATAAATATCCGCTAGGCCGTACAGACGACCGGATTTATCCGCTGGAACTGATCCGTGGATCAATTCCAGCGGATAGATCCGGTGGTGTGTACGGGGCCTTAAAGTTTTTTTTTCGGGTGAACTCCCGCTTTAACCACTTCCATACAGGGCACCTACGCACCTTCCTGCCCAAGCCAATTTTCAGCTTTCAGCACTGTCGCACTTTGAATGGCAATTGCGCGGTCGTGCTACACTGTACCCAAACAAAATTGGCGTCATTTTTTCCCCACAAATAGAGCTTTCTTTTGGTGGTATTTGATCACCTCTGCGATTTTTTTTTTTTGCGCAACAACTAAAAAAAGACTGAAAATTTTGAAAAAAAAATACATTTTTATTTTTTTCTGTTAATTTTTTTGTAAATAAGTAAGATTTCTCTTTCAATTACGGGCACTGATATGGCGGCACTGATGGGCACCGATGAGGTAGTACTGACGGGCACAGATGAGGTGGCACTGATTGGCGGCGCTGGTATGCGGCACTGATGGGCACACATAGGCGGCACTGATGGGCACACATAGGCGGCACTGATGGGCACACATGGGCGGCACTGATGGGCACACATGGGCGGCACTGATGGGCACACATGGGTGGCACTCATGGGCACACATGGGCGGCACTGATGGGCACTCATGGGCGGCACTGGGCACTCGTAGGTGGCACAGATGGGCACTCATGGGCGGCACTGATGGATAATTATGGGTGGCACAGATGGGCACTGATAGGTGGGCACTGGGCATGGATGGGCACTGTGGGGTGGCACTGATGGACACTGTGGGGTGGCACTGATGGACACTGTGGTGTGGCACTGATGGACACTGTGGGGCGGCACTGATTTACACATGTTGCCAATCAGTGCCCATTTGTGGGCACTGATTGGCATCTTTTTTTATTGCTTTTTTTTCAGACTTTTTTTTTTTTTTTTCAAGACTTTTTTTTTTTTTTTTTTAAGACTTTTTTTTTTTTTTTGCCCGCTTCCCTGGTGGTCCAGGGTGGGCTTCCCTGGTGGTCCATGTGGCGATCCGAGGGGGGGCTGCGCTGATAAACAATCAGCGCGAACCCCCCCTGTCAGGAGAGCCGCCGATCTGCTCTCCTCTACTCGCGTCTGTCAGACGCGAGTGAGGAAGAGCCGTCGGCGGCTCTTCCTGTTTACATCGTGATCAGCCGTGGTTGGACACGGCTGATCACGTGGTAAAGAGTCTCCGTGAGAGACTCTTTACCGAGATCGGTGTTGCGGGGTGTCAGACTGACACCCCGCAACAACGATCGCCGCGATGCGCGCCCCCGGGGGCGCGCAGCGGCTGAGAATCCTGAGGACGTCATATGACGTCCGGTCAGGATTCTACAACCACTTTGCCGACGTCAATTTGTCATTGGCGGGCGGCAAGTGGTTAAGTACATTACATACACTCAGCTTTCATAACAACGTTTTTCCTCGACGTGATTTGTCGTGATTCCTCTCAAGCCTGCCTTGCATACACACGTTCGTGAAAAAAAAAGCGAGGTGATGTACGATGGCACTATAAAGGGGAAGTTCCATTCGAATGGCGCCACCCTTTGGGCTGCTTTTGCTAATTTTCCTGTCTCATAACTTGCTTCTGAGCATGCACGTTTTTCCCCCCTCGTTAAAGCGTACACACGACCGTTTCTCACAACCAATTAAAACAATTGCACTTTTCTCGTCATGAAAAACCGTTGTGTGTACGCGGCATTATGCTTATTTAGTAAGTGCAAATAGCGTTGGTGACTGGCAAAGTGCTGTAACCCACAGCTACCAATCAGGAGCCAACTTTTAACTCTACTGACTATAGAGACCTGAAAGCTAAGTGGATGCCATGTGTTACTGCGCTTTGTACACCACTATTGCCGTTAGTGGTACCTCGATGAATAAACCTTATTATTTGCACAGGAAAGGGTTATTATACTATGTTTGTTTTTCACCTAACACCGGAACTCTACCCCCCCTACAAGCCCAGCTGTGTCTACTCTTCCAAGTTGTATGGTTGGAATGTTAAAAAATAATAAAAAATCCAGTGGGGAGGCGACTTGAAGCAGTTATTCTGCTCTCTTTAGTGCTAGTGTTTGGTACAGAGACTAGGCTTGCAGTATGCAGAGGTAAGAGAGAACCATGGATCGGAGGCTGCCATGTCTTTTGCTTTGCGTCCTGTTCGGACTTACTGGAGGAAGCAGAAAAATGCCAAAGCTGGCTGACCGGAAGTTGTGTGCGGATGAGGAGTGCAGTCGTAAGTACTGGGCTTATGCAATTATCTGGGTATTACATTTTCATATATATGCCCGTATACCTGTCAAATTTGAATGCTTGTCCCACCCCTTAAAGGGGTTGTAAAGGAAAACATTTGTTTCCCTAAATAACCTCCTTCACTTACCTCATCCTTCCATTTTGCTTTTAAATGTCCTTATTTCTTCTGAGAAATCCTCACTTCCTGTTCTTCTGTCTTTAACTACACACCGTAATGCGAGGCTTTCTCCCTGGTGTGGAGAAATCCTCTTGAGGGTGCGAGCAGGAGTGTCAGGACACCCACTAACACACAGCTCCTTTCTCTATCTGCAAAGTAGAGAGTGTCCTGACTTGCCTGCTCGCCCCCTCCCCCCTCAAGAGGCTTTCTCCACACCAGGAAGAAAGCCTCGCATTACGGTGTGTAGTTACAGACAGAAGAACTTATCTGCAGCATTAGATCATCTAAGGCACAGCTGCCTTGCCTGCTAGTCTAATGAGATTTGGGCATGTCACTACTGTGCCACTCAACAACTTGCTGGGGAGGAAGCATATTACATGTTATACCTATATTCAGGTGACATTCAGCATGTTACGAAAGGACCAGTCCCTGCACATCCCTGATCTGACAGCTAGCAGGGATCTCACAACTCCCCTCTCCCGGCTAACTGTCTCAATTAAAAAAAAAAAAACGTGGCTGAGCGGGGCTCTGTCCACCCATGTCACTCATTCACAGTGTCATGTGAATGAAAAACTACAAGGTCCAGCAGCCTTTGTAGGTGTCGGCTTGTAGATTTCTGGGGTGCAATGTAGGGCCGTGTGTCAGAAAGTTGGGTCTCCATCAGAGATCGTGGGTCTTACAGCAGGACAATGACCCAAACCACAGGTCAAAAAACACCCGGAAATGGTTTAAGGCCGCGTACACACGGTCGAACATGTCCGCTGAAACTGGTCCGCGGACCAGTTTCTGTGGACATGTCCGATCGTGTGTACAGCCTAGCAGGACAGGTTTCCAGCGGACAAAAGTTTCTTAGCAATCTAAGAAACTTGTCCGCTGGAAACATGTCCGTCGGACATGTCCGATTGGTTAGTACACCTAATCGGACATGTCCGCTGGTTATGACGTGTAACCAGCGTCCCGAAATCCTGCGCATGCGTTGAATTGATTCGACGCATGCGTGGAAGCATTGCACTTCCATGTTTGAGAACGTCGGTGTCTTCTACGTCACCGCGTTCTCTGTCCGCGGGGATTTTGGTCTGATGGTGTGTACACACATCAGACCAAAAGCTCCCAGGAGACATGTCCGATGAAAACGGTCCGCGGACCGTTTTTATCGGACATGTCTCCTCGTGTGTACGGGGCCTAAGACAAAGCGCTAGAGTACTGAACTGGCCAGCAATGAGTCCAGATCTAAATCCCATAGAGCACCTGTGGGGAGATCTCAAGGGAAAGGGAACCCTTCCAATCCGAGAGATCTGGAACAGTTGGCGAAAGAATAGTGGTCCAAAATTTCAGTAGAGAGGTGTAAGAAACTCATTAATTGTTACAGGAAGCCATTGATTTCAGTTATTTTTTCCAAGGGGTGTGCTACCAGATAATAAATTGAGGGTGCCAATAATTTTGTCCAGTCCATTTGAAGTTTTGCGTGAAATGTGTCAGATTTGGCTTTTTGTTTCTCCACTTTTTTTGTGTCATACCAATACAAACAAAGAAAATAAACATGAGAATACCTAAACATTTGTGATTGTAATTTTCTGGGCAAAGTGGTGCATTGTCTGAACAATGCAGGGGTGCCAATATATTTGGCCATGAATAGCCTAAAAATGAATGGCCTAAAAATAGCCTTCAATATTGCTTTAACCACTTGCTTACTGGGCACATAAACCCATTCACATTTATACAGCGATCAGTGCTATAAAAATGCACTAATTACTGTATAAATGTGACTGGCAGTGAAGGGGTTAACACTAGGGGGTGAGGAAGGGGTTAAATGTGTAGCCTGGGTGTGTTCTAACTGTGTGGGGGGAGGGGGGTGACTGGCAGAGGTGACCGATGCTGTGTCCCTATGTACAAGAGACACAGATCGGTCTCCTCTCCTCTGACAGCACGTGGAGCTCTGTGTTTACACACAGAGCTCCACGTCCCTGTTGTGTTACCGACGATCGCGTGCATCGCGGCCGCCAGGTACACGCATCGGCTCCCCAGCTATGCGGCGGCAATGACGTCCAAAGACGTCCACTTGGCACCTGAGAACCGCGCTGTTGACGTCTTTTGTCAATAGCGCGGGTCTCAAGTGGTTAAGGGAGATCACAGGTAATATTGGTGACCAATCCCTCAAGCCTCGTACACACGATTGGATTTTCAGACGGAAAGTGTGTGATGACAGGCTGTTGGCGAAAAATCCGATCGTTTGTACACTCCATGGGACAATTGGTGTCGGATTTTCCCCTGAAAAATGTTGGATGGCAGGCTTTAAAATTTTCTGTGGATTTAACAGCCTCTGTTCCCGTGTGCTGTGTGCAGGGAGGTATGTCTCTGCCCTCCAATCAGCTCTCAGAACTCAGAATTGAGCTTTGCAGATTGTAATTTCAGCTCTCCGTCCCTTTTTTCTGAAATCTTAAATGAGCTTTATAAATTCAACACTTTGAAAGAATGTAGAGAGGTGAAGACTGCATATAGACAGATACAAATTATGTAGAAGGATTTGTTTCATCTCTGTGTATTACCTGAGCCCAATCACTTCACGGGATACATGTGAGGGTTTACATCCACTTTGTGGCGGCGTCATCGATCGTGTGATCCCTTTTATAGGGATACATAATCGATGATGTCACACTTACAGCCACACCCCCCTACAGTTGTAAACACACACGAGGTCACACATAACCCGATCAGCGCCCCCTGTGGTTAACTCCCAAACTGACAGTGGTAGAAAAAACCTTGTTTTCCCGACAGAATTACGCTCAGGCTTGGCTTGCATACACACGGTCACACAAAAGTTCCGTCCGTCAAGAATGCGGTGACGTACAACACTACTGAAGTTCAATGCTTCCGAGCAACACGACTGAAGTTCAATGCTTCCGAGCATGCGTCAAATTGCTACTGACGATCAGATTTTCCGATAGGAATTTTTTCCCGTCTGAAAATTTCACAACCAGCTCTCAATCTTTTGCTGGTGGAAATTCCGACAGCAAAACGGAATTTCCGTTCAAAAGCTCACATCGGATTTTTGCTGGCGGAATTTCCGATCGTGTGTACGGGGCATTAGAGCTCTGCGATCCATGCTTAGCACGTACCTACCACTGTAAGTTCTATTAGCAGGCATTGTTTACGGCTTGTACTGTATTTCAGCTCATGACTTTTTTTTATCCCTTTGATAGATCCCATTTCTATTGGGGTAGCTCTGTCTGACTACACCCCCCAAGACTGCCGTTTTATCCCAATTAGACGTGGACAAACGCTGTATATCTACTCCAAGCTAAAGGGCAGAGGGCGCCTCTTCTGGCTGGGCAGTGTGAGTATCACTGCTCTAATAAAGGTGTCTCCAAACTTTCTAAGGCCCCTTTCACACGGGGAAGGGGAGGTCCGCTGGCGGTATAGCGATTTTTAGTGCCGCTGTACCGTCGTATTTACCGGGATATTCGGCCGAAAAAGGGTTAATACCGCCAGCAATGCACCTCTGGTATTACCACGGTTTCCCAGTGATTTCAATGGGAAGGAACGGTATACACCCCGCTCCTAGACCGCTCCAAAGATGCGGCTAGCAGGACTTTTGGAGTGGTCCTGCTAGCGCAACGCTCCAGTGTGAAAGCCTTCGGGCTTTCACACTGAAGACTGCAGGGCACGATTTTTTCAGGCGGTATAGCAGCGCTATTTTTAGCGCTAAACCGCCTGAAAAACGTGCCGATGTGAAAGGGGCCTAAGCAAAGGGATAGTTTATTGTCCTTCAGACTTTAGGAGGGGCAGATTGGGACCACTGGGTGTACAAAATGCCTCAGACTTGGTGAGGGAGAGGGTAATAAAAATGACATAACCCCACCTGTGTCAGTGGGAGAAATGGTGCCCCATCTTTGGTATTAGTGGGGGGTATAGTACCCCATTGTTGGTATCCGTGGGAGGAATAGTGCCCTATCATTGGTATTAGCGGGATTAGTAGTGAAAGTATTAGGCTGCATTCACACCTGAGCGTAGGTCGTTCGGTCGTTTTTTCCAGCGTTTTGTCATGCTTTTTTGCGCGTTTTGTCATGCTTATTTGCGCGTTTGCATACAGCGTCGTCCGACGTTTTTTATTTTAGCCAATAGGAAAAATGATCATCTTTTCATCACTTGTTGCTATGTTGGTAGATTTCTTTTATCTTCTGCCTGGGTGAAATGTTCTATTGATTAAAGCGACAAAAGGCCCGTAGCAAACGCTCGTTGTGGCGCTAGTCGCTTGAATCGAGCGTTTCCATTACTTTCTATGGGAAATAGAAACGCTCAAAAAAGCCCAAACCCGCCCGATTCGCGCGACAAAAAAGGGTCCGGAACTTCGGCATCAGGCGATTTGGAGTGGAGATGTGAACCATCTCCATAGGGAATAATGTATTTTTTCCCCTCTAGCGTTTTTTAGCGTCGCGCTTCAGGCGACAAAACGCTCAGGTGTGAATGCAGCCTAAATGAAGAGTTTTGGTATTGGTGAGAAGAATAATAATCCTTATCGTTAGTGTCAGTGAGAAGAATATTGTAAATGGTATGAATATTGCTCCATCTTTGGTGTCAGTGGGAGGTGTAGTGCCCTAAGGGCCGGATAAAGGCAAGCAAAGGGCCCCATCTGGCCCTCGGGCTTTGCTAGGTGGTGTTGATCCTCATATGGGAGGTCAATCAGCCACAGCTCAAGGAAGCCCTAGCAACCTCTGGAGGAACCCTGGTTGAGAATGGTTGATAAATACAGAAAAGCAGAGAGGAGCTTAACCTGTGCTGTATTCTACAGGTACAAGGAGATGAATACGGGGAGTATACAGCAAGACTGGGTTATTTCCCAAGCTCTATCGTACAAGAAGAACATTATCTGATGCCTGGAAAAGTGGAAGTCAAAACCAATGTGAGTTATATTTGTTCTGAAACTGTGCAATGCCAAAAACGACAAGACTGTCCAAACTATTGTTAACCTCCTGAGACCCGCGCTATAGTCAAATGACGGCTACAGCGCGGATCTCAAAATCCAACTAGACGTCAATTGACGTCCGCCCCTTTGGGCGTTCCCCGCGCGCGCTCCAGAGCGCGCAGCAGGGAACTTCTGCGTTGGCCAGAGTGGCCGTTTGCGATGCGATCTGTGCGGCCAATGAGAGATGATCTCATATGTAAACATTTGATCTCATCTCTCATTGCCGGCTCACACAGAGACAGCGTCCTGTCTCTGGAGAGGAGACCGATCTGTGTCCCTTGTACATAGGGACACAGATCGGTCACCCCCCCTCCAGTCAACCCCCCCACCTACAGTTAGAACACTATGCAGGGAACATATTTAACCCCTTCCTCACCCCTTCAATGCCAGTCACATTTATACAGTAATTAGTGAATATTTATAGCACTGATCGCTGTATAAATGTGAATGGCGCCAAAAATGTGTCAAAAGTGTCCAATGTGTCCGCCATTAACGTTGCAGTCCCAATAAAAATCGCAGATGGCCGCCATTTCTAGTAAAAAAAAATAATAAAAAATAATAATTCTGTCCCCTATTTTGTAGGCGCTATAACTTTTGCGCTTATTGCGTTTTTTGTTTTTTTTTACCAAAAATATGTAGAAGAATACGTATCGGCCTAAACTGAGAAAAAAAATGTGTTTTTTTTTTTTAAATTGGGCTATTTATTATAGCAACAAGTAAAAAATATTGTATTTTTTTTTTTAAATTGTCGCACTTTTTGGTTTACAGCGCAAAAAATAAAAACCGCACAGGCGATCAAATACCACCAAAAGAAAGCTCTATATGTGGGGAAAAAAGGACGTCAATTTTGTTTGGGAGCCACGTCGCACGGCCACGCAATTGTCAGTTAAAACGATGCAGTGCCAGAAGCTGAAATTTCACCTGGGCAGGAGGGGGGTATATGTGCCCAGTAAGCAAGTGGTTAAGATGTTCATTAACCACTGCCGATCCGCGCTATAGCCGAATGACAGCTACAACGCGGATCTACTTTTCCTGGAGGCCGTCAATAGATGTCCACCCCTCTTCTATAAAACACATTCAATTAACCACTTAAGGACCCCTTCACGCAGATATACGTCGGCAGAATGGCACGGCTGGGCACATCCACGTACCTGTACGTGGCCCTTTAAGCCCAGCCGTGTGTTCGCGTCGGCGCGTGCACGCGACCCGGTCCGAAGCTCCGTGGCTGCGAGACCCGATCGCCGCCGGTGTCCCGCGATCGGCCCTCCGGAGCTGAAGAACGGGGAGAGGTGTGTGTAAACACACCTTCCCTGTTCTTTGTTGTGGCAGTGTCATTGATCGTCTGTTCCCTGTTATAGGGAAACACGATCAATGACATCACATGTCCAGCCCCGCCCCCCTACAGTTAGAAATACATATGAGGTTACACTTAACCCCTAAAGGCGCCCCCTAGTGGTTAACTCCCAAACTGCAATTGTCATTTTCACAGTAAACAATGCATTTTTATAGCATTTTTTGCTGTGAAAATGACAATGGTCCCAAAAATGTGTCAAAATTGTCCGATGTGTCCGACATAATGTCGCGGTCACAAAAAAATAGTTGATCGCCGACCATTAGTAGTAAAAAAAAAAAATATTAATAAAAATGCAATAAAACTATCTCCTATTTTGTAAACGCTATAAATTTTGCGCAAACCAATCGATAAAGGCTTATTGCGATTTTTTTTACCAAAAATAGGTAGAAGAATACGTATCGGCCTAAACTGAGGAAAAAAAATGTTTTTTTTATATCTTTTTTGGGGATATTTATTATAGCAAAAAGTAAAAAGTATTGTTTTTTTTTCAAAATTGTTGCTCTATTTTTGTTTATAGCGCAAAAAATAAAAACCGCAGAGGTGATCAAATACCACCAAAAGAAAGCTCTATTTGTGGGAAAAAAAGGACGCCAATTTTGTTTGGGAGCCACATTGCACGACCGCGCAATTGTCAGTTAAAGCGACGCAGTGCCGAATCACAAAAACTGGCCGGGTCCTTTACCTGCATAAAGGTCCAGGTCTTAAGTGATTACAAAAAAAAAAAAACATTTCATAAGTTTAGGCCAATATATATTCTGCTGCATATTTTTGGTAAAAAAATCCCAATAAGCGTATATTGAGTTATACTGAGGACAAATACTGAGGACATCGCTCAGAAGCTGAACTGAGAAATGGTGAATGGTGGCTACAATAAACCACATATACTGTACTCTCAGATAAGCTTGCTGACAATTTTAGTCAAAGAAATAATTAAAAACAGTACATAATTCATAAATTGTATGGTCGCAACGTTACCACGCTGGCTGTGGGGATGGCTCTGGCACTGATAGATCACTATGATCGAATTAGGGAAATCCAGGAAAGGACGCAGACCATCATTGCCGTAAATCGAAGACTACAGTGTGTTCCATGCCGGACCCGCTGGCATGTGTGGATGGCGTCACTGGAACTGAAAGCAGAAACACAATACCCAGAGGGAAAAGGCGCCCTCGGAAGCGGAATCCGCAAGACGGGGCCTTAAAGTGGAGTTCCACCCTAAAATGGAACTTCCGTTTTAAAGCGGTCCTCCACCCTAAAGTGGAGTCCCGCTGATCGGAACCCTCCCCCCCTCCGGTGTCACATTTGACACCTTTCAGGGGGGAGGGGGGTGCAGACACCTGTCTAAAGACAGGTATTTGCACCCACTTCCGGCCACACGCTACGGGCGAAAGACGGGCATTCCGTCACATCCCGTCTGTCGCCCGTTGTGTGCTGGGAACACTCGGCTCCCAGCACACAGCGTGTGAGCCAATCGGCGGGCGCAGCGCGACTCGCGCATGCGCCGTAGGGAACCGGGCAGTGAAGCCGCAGCGCTTCACTTCCTGGTTCCCTCACCGTGGATGGAGGGGGGAGCAGCAGGGAGACGAGCGATCGGCTCATCCTCTGCTGCGATCACCGCTGGACTCCAGGACAGGTAAGTGTCCTTATATTAAAAGTCAGCAGCTGCAGTATTTGTAGCTGCTAGCTTTTAATATATTGTTTTAGTGGCACATCCGCTTTAAGTGAAGGTGACCCCCTGACATTTGGCATGTCATTTTTTTTTGGGGGGGGGGGGAGCGGATACCCTCTTTTGAGAGGCATCCAGCTCCCACTTCCTCCCGGGGGTCTGCGGCGCTAGAAGGAAGTTCACCTCTCCCCCTCCCTCTGTGCAATCTTCTGGGACACGTCACAGGTCTCAGAAGATTGCCAGACCAATCACAGCTCGCGGCTCACACATAGGCAGTGCGTGCCCGGCTGTGAAGCCCCAGCTGAGCGCCCACAGTCAGAATGTCGGCATCATGGAGAGGAGGGGGAGAGAAGCAGGGCTTTGTTCGCCCGCATCGCTGGACCGTGGGGCAGGCGAGGGTTCTATTATTAAAAGTCAGCAGCTACACTTTTTGTAGCTGCTGACTTTTATATGGGTGGAGCTCCGCTTTAAGCTTTGAAAATTAGGCCTCTTTCACACGGGCTGTCAGATCAAGTCCGCCTGTCAGTTTTTCAGGCGTATAACACGCACCTTTAATTTAAGATGGGAAAAAACATACATTTTAAATAAAGAATATGAAGCAAAATAAGGGTCAGTGCCCATGAATGCAGCCTAATCAGTGCCCATCTGTAGCCTCATCATTGCCATGAATGCAGCCTCACCATTGACATCAATGCGGCCTCACCATTGACATCAATGCAGCCTCACCATTGACATCAATGCAGCCTCACCATTGACATCAATGCGGCCTCACCATTGACATCAATGCAGCCTCACCATTGCCATGAATGCAGCCCCACCATTGGCATAAATGCAGCCTCACCATTGGCATAAATGCAGCCTCACCATTGACATCAATGCAGCCTCACATGTGCCATGAATGCAGCCTCACCATTGCCATCAGTGCAGCCTGATCCATGCCCATCTGCAGCCTTGAAAGGGGACAGGAAGGGGGGCGGGACGAGCGACACCAGATTACATACAGGAGAATCTCCTGTTTACTCGTTGGCCTCTTTAATACAAAGTCCCGCCTCCTATGATAAACAGAAGTCATCCAATGACAGCCCAGGAGACGGGACTTTCTATTACAGAGGCCGCCCAGTAAATAGGAGATTCTCCTGCATGAATTCTGACTTCACTCATTCCGCCCCCTCTGAACTAAACTATAAATACAGTATATATCTTTTGTGGCCCCCCAACAAATCCCAGAGTGCCGTGCGTCGCTCGGGGATTCGTTGGGGGCCACAAAAGATATATACAGTGGGCCAGATTCTCAGAAGAGATACGACGGTGTATCTCAAGATACATCGTCGTATCTCTGTTTTTGGCCCCGGGTGTCTATGCGTATGATTCCTAGAATCATTTACGCATAGATACAGCGTAGATCCGACAGGTGTAAGTCACTTACACCGTCGGATCTTAGATGTAATTCGACGCTGGCCGCTAGGTGGCGTTTACATTCATTTCTCATTTTACTATGCAAATGAGCCTGATACGCCGATTCCCGAACGAATTTGCTCCGCCTCGTCGTCGTTTATGTCGTTTTCGTAAGAGTAAGGTTACCCCTGCTATATGAGGGGTAAACCTTACGCCAGTTCACCGTATGCCATGTTAAGTATGGCGTTGGGTCAGCGTCGTCTTTTTCCGTTGGTTACGTAGTTTTACTAAGTCGTTCGCGAATACGACTTTACGTCAATGACGCTCACGTCGGCGTCGTTGACGTTTTCCTTCGTGAGCTGGAGCATGCGCACTGGGCTATTTTTACGGCCGGCGCATGCGCAGTTCGATCAGCGCGGGGCGCGCTTAATTTGAATACAAGCCGCCCCCTTTGAAATACGCGGCCATATGCCGGGCCATTTACACTACGCCGCCGCAAATTACGGAGCAAGTGCTTTGCGAATATGGCACTTGCTCCAGTAAATTGCGGTGGTGTGGTGTAAATGGCTTACACTACGCCGCCGCTGATTCTATGAGAATCTGGCCCAGTATATCCAAATTACCAGGGGCTGTATTAAACCAGAACACGGACACGAACACGGACCAGAATACCTGGTCTAAGGCCTAGTTCACACTATTGCGGGTGTGGGATTTGAAGCAACGCCCGCACCAGCAACTGCTTGCAGTCAAAACGCACTGATGTTTAAAAAGTGCAGAGCTGGCATTCATTCCTAATGGCACCCCACGCATCTCAAACCACAACGCATTTTTGGGCGCTGGAAATGGAGGGACATTTTTGCACCAATGCGATTTCTCAGCTGCTGCATTTCAAAAATAGTGCATGAACCGTTTTTTTTTTCTGCGGGAAACGCAGGCACATCAGCCCATTCAGATGATTGGGCTGCCGTGCCCACGCAAACACGGGCCGCAAAACTACAATAGTGCGAAGAAGAGATTGCCCTCACATTGGAAATATATCACTTCCAGCTGAGCCTACAGGACAGGAAGTGAAGCAAACCTCCCTAATGAGACACAGATGGCAAAAAAAATGTACTTTTGTAAACTGACTGCAATTTTAACCCTCCCTACTCTATCCAAAATGAAAAAAAAAAAAAGTAGGGCCCGGATTCAGATAGCTTTTACGCCGGCATATCGATTGATACGCCGCGTAAGTGCTACGAAGCGCCTGCGTATCTTCTTTCTGTATTCAGAAAGCTAGATACGCCAGAATTTCCCTGAGATCCAACCGGCGTAAGTGTCTTACACCGTCGTATCTTAGACTGCATATTTACGCTGGCCGCTAGGTGGCGCTTCCGTATATTTACGCAATGAAAATGCTAATTGGGTAGATACGCCGATTCAGAAACGTAAGTCCGCCCGGCGCATTTTGTTACGTCGTTTGCGTTAGGCTTTTTCCGGCGTAAAGTTACCCCTGCTATATGAGGCGTAGCTAATGTTAAGTATGGACGTCGTTCCCGCGCCATGTTTTGAAAATTTTACGTCGTTTGCGTAAGTCGTTCGCGAATAGGGCTGTACGTAAGTTACGTTCACGTCTAAAGCAATGACGATTTGCGGCGTAATTTTGTGCATGCGCACTGGGTTTCTTTCACGAACGGCGCATGCGCCGTTCGTAAAAATTGTAAAATACGCAGGGTCACCATTCATTTAGATAAAACACGCCCACATCATCCCCATTTGAATTAGGCGGGCTTACGCTGGACCACAGACGTTACGCCGCCGTAACTAAGGGCGCAAGTTTTTTCTGCATACGGAACTTGCGCCCTAATTTACGGCGGCGTAACGTATCTGAGATACGTTACGCCACGCCGAAAGATACTCCAATGTATCTGAATCCGGCCCCTGATATTCTTTAAGGTCTGTTGGGGACCATGAGCCATAGGAGTTGTAACATCAGAAAATAGCTCTGATCTTCGACCTCAGGAAATGATCTGTGGTGCATGCTTTGTATCTCATGTGTTATTTCTTCCAGCAATGGGATTTCCTGTGCCAGTGATCGGACTTCCTGTGACCTGTGACCCGTCCTGTACACCGTGTGCTGTGTGATAGGCTGGGCCGAGTGCGGAGGAGAGGACCTTCTATCTGCACATGTGCTGCTTCTTCTTCCCTTCAATAAAGAATGCTATGTATGCTGTATTCATATCTTGTCACTTTGTATTTGGTATAGAAAACACTTGCTGGAGGAATATTGCTGATGCTTTGTTCTGGGGGGGAAATGTAGGGAGATAATATGGGAATAATTCCTAATGCCGCGTACACACCATCACTTTATGTGATGAAAAAAAACTACGTTTTGAAAAACGTCACTTTAAATGACCGTGTGTGGGGGAAAACGTCGTTTTATGTCTTCTGAAAAACGACAAAAAAAAAATTTAAGCATGCTTCAATTTTATGTGTCGTTTTACAAAACGTCGTTTTTTACTTCACAGAAATTGACCGTGTGTAGCAAAAAACGTCGTTTAAAACAACGTTTTTACACCCGCGCATGCCCAGAAGCTAGTTATGAAGCGAGCTTCAATGGAAAAACGTGGTGAACGTAACCTCGCTTTGCTAGAACATTGTGCGAAAAACGATGGTGTGTAGGCAACTTCGTCTTTGAAAATTGAAGTTTCAAAAACGTCGTTTTTTACTTCACAGAAAATGTCGTTTTTTTTCATCACATAAAATGATGGTGTGTATGCGGCATAATGCTTCAAAACCTAATAAAGGTCACAGAGGGGGGGGGGGGGTTCGTATTTATTATTTTTTACTCATTTATACAGCTCTGACTCTTTGGAGTTGAATTACTAAACTTAAAGCGGAGGTCCACCTAAAATAAAAATATTAGCAGCCAGCAGCTACAAATACTGCAGCTGCTGACTTTTAATAAATGGGTATTTACCTGTCCAGGGTGCCCGCGATGCTGGGAGCAATCTCTCGGCTGCCCCCGCCGCCATCCTCAGTGAAGGAATCAGGAAGTGAAGCGTTGCGACGTCACTGCCCGGCTCCCTACGGCGCATGCGCGAGTCACGCTGAATGTCTTTCACCGGTCCCTGCTGTGTTCTGGGAACTGTGCACTTCCCAGAACACAGCGGAAGGGGGACGGGAAGTGGGGTAGATACCCGCAGATTCTGCGGCTATCTATGCCCGGAAGTGGGTGCAAATTCCTGTATTATACAAGTATCCGCACCGCACTCCCCCCTGAAAGGTGCCGAATGTGACACCGGAGGGGGGGAGGGTTTTGAAAAGCGGAGGTTCACTTTTTGTGTGGACCTCAACTAGTAGTTGTAGTATATTATCCCAGGAGCATTAGCGCGCTGAGGAGCCGAGGGAGATGACGACACAAACCAAGGTGATTCAGAAGACCGCACAGCAACAGGTATTTCCAGGTGAGTAAAAATATTCAAATGTTTTTTTTTTTTTTTTAGGGTATTATATGCACATTAATGCAATATTTTTTTTTTTTTTTTATGGAAACTCCACTTTAACTTAGTTTTGTGAATACGGTGAAACTGTCTTCAATTTAATCATCTAATCATGCTGGGAATTATCCTTTTTCTGGTATTTCCATTGCACATGGTATTTAACCACATTGTGAAATGACGGCGGCAGGAACCCCTCCTCGATCTGGGTGAACGTCATGTGACGTCCTGCGTTCCCGGCGATCTAGGGCGCGCGCCCCCGCGGCGACGCTCGTGACCCGGCGCGGGTGCCCGGTGGCCGCGATTGCCCGCGATTGTCGTAAATCACGGCAAGAGTGTGGATCTGTGTGTGTAAACACACAGATCCACCTCCTGTCAGCGGTGAGGAGACCAATGTGTGTTCCCAGTACAGAGGAACACACATCGGTCTCCTCCCCTTGAGAGTCCCCTCCCCCCTACAGTTATAACACATCTTAGGGAACATATTAACCCCTTCAACATCCCCTAGTGGTTAACCCCTTCCCTGCCAGTCACATTTACACAGTAATCAATGCATATTTATAGCATTAATCGCTGTATAAATGTGAATGGTCCCAAAAATGTGTCAAAAGTGTCCGATGTGTTTGCCGCAATGTCACGGTGACAGTAAAAAAATCGCAAATCGCCGCCAATACTAGTAAAAAAAATTAATAAAATAAAAATGCCATAAATCTATCACCTATTTTGTAGACGCTATAACTTTTGCGCAAACCAATCAATATATGATTACTGCGATTTTTTTTTTACCAAAAATATGTAGAAGAATACGTATCGGCCTAAACTAAATATTGTGTTTTTTTTTTTTAATTGTCGCTCTTCTTTTGTTTATAGCGCAAAAAATAAAAACCGCAGAGATAATCAAATACCACCAAAAGAAATCTCTATTTGTGGGAACAAAATGATAAAAAAATTGTTTGGGTCCAGTGTAGCACGACCGCGCAATTGTCATTCAAAGTGCGACAGTGCTGAAAGCTGAAAATTGGCTTGGGCAGGAAGGTGCGTAAGTGCCTGGTATGGAAGTGGTTAAAGTGAGCACTGCTTCTGCGCTTCACCTTATTTACTAAGCCAAACATTTTGCAAAGCAAAAATGTACTTTGCTATGAGACGGAGGAGCCTTTGACCTTTAATAAATCAACCTCAACAACTCCACACCGTGTCCTTGGTGGGAATTAAACCCAGGCTGCAGCAAGGCTGGAGTACTAATCACTTAGCCGCTATTGCATTACTAATATAATAATTTGTGTGGATGTTTTTCATCCATTGACTGGTTCTTAGGATGTCAGGTAATTTGCTAATGCAAAATACTGTAGGAGGAGAGAAAAAAACGTCCTTGTCATCAATCCAAGACAACGTTTTGCCATTTCCTTCTGGTCATTGTAATGGCTAACTTTCACCACCAGATGGCACCAATATTATTCATATAAATTAGAAGGAATATAAAGCTTTGCCTGCTGGGCTGATCCATAGGTGGTAAATAGTTGACCCTATAGATCAGGGGTCTCCAAACTTTCTAAACAAAGGTTTAACCACTTAAGCCCTGGACTATTTCGAAGGGCCAAAGACCAGAGCACTTTTTGCGATTCGGCACTGCGCCGCTTTAACTGACTATTGCGCTGTCGTGCGACGTGGCTCCCAAACTAAATTTACGTCCTTTTCCCCCCACAAATAGAGCTTCCTTTTGGTGGTATTTGATCACCTCTGCGGTTTTTATTTTTTGCGCTACAAACAAAAATAGAGCGACAATTTTGAAAAAAAAAAATGCAATATTTTTTACTTTTTGCTATAATAAATATCCCCCAAAAATCTATAAAAAAAAATTTTTTTCCACAGTTCAGGCCGATACATACAATAAGCGTATATTGACTAGTTTGCGCAAAAGTTATAGCATCTACAGAATAGGGGATAGTTTTGTGGCATTTTTATTATTTTTTTTTTATTAGTAATGGCGGCGATCTGCAATTTTTATTGTGACTGCGACTTTATGGCGGACACATTTTTGGGACCATTGTCATTTTTACAGTGATCAGTGCTATACAAATGCACGGATTACTGTGAAAATGACACTGGCAGTGAAGGGGTTAACCACTAGGTAGCACTGAAGGGGTTAAGTGTGTCCCAGGGAGTGCTTCTAACTGTAGGGGGGACGGGCTGTGTGTGACATGACACTGATCACCGCTTCCGATTACAGGAAGCTGTGATCAGTGTCCTGTCACTAGGAAGGCTGGGAAAATGCTTGTTTACATCAGAATTTCCCTGTTCTTCCCCACCTTGAGACGATCACGGGAAACCCACACGGACGTCGAGTCCGCAGGACCCATGGTCGAAGTCACGGAGCTCGCGAGCGTCCACAATGCCGCTTCTTAAAGGGGATATATATATATATATATATATATATATATATATATATATATATATATATACGTCCATCTGCCTGCCCGTGCCATTCTGCCGACGTATATCGTCGTGCGATGGTCGGCAAGCGGTTATTGTCCCTTTAGGTGGGCTGGACTGTGACTCTTGGATATAAAAAAATAAAAATATATAGCGACTGTGGTAAGATCAGGATTAATGCCCCATCATTGTTATCAGCTGGAGGAATAAGACCACACTGTTGGTATCAGTGACAGCATTGGTGTTATTCTGAGGAATTATCTCCCATTGTGGTGTCAGTGAAATAAATGATGCTGCATTGTTGATGTCAATGGGAGGAATAGTGCCCAAAGGGCTAGATAAATGCAAGCAAAGGGCTGCATCTGGCCGAGGGCCGCAGTTTGGCGACCACTGCTATAGACATATAGGTCAGTTGTGAATAAGGCTAAAGCTACATGGCTAATTATTAGCTCAACTGAAATGCTATGAGGGATAGCTGTTCACTGAACAAAAGTAACAAAAGCCCCCTTATGGTATGAGCTACACAAGAACATATAGTAACGATCACATGCACACAACTAAAACACTGTGTGATCGTTGAAGACTAGATGCCACCATATGTTATTTGGGTAGCTTACATACAGGGCCGTTTGAAGGAATTTGGGGGCCCCAAGAAAAATGGGGGCCCCCAAGCACCCCCCCCCCTCCCCGCATGCAAAGCCATTGTTAACGCTACACTAATTTCTTTTTCTATTGTTACCTCCCGTTCTTCCCTGTAGGCTGCCGCTGTAGCGTGGCCGAGCTCCTCCTGCCTCTTCCACAGTCCCCTATCAGATAGTGCCGGGTACCGCGCGTGGTACATGAGATTCAGTTTCCTGTCTTCCCGGCTGGACTGAAAGGAAGTTAGCACTAAGTGTGCACTTCCTGTCAGTCTGGCCGGGAACAGGAAACTGAATCTCCTGTACCACGCGCGGTACCTGGTCAGACTGACAGGACTCCTGGTGGAAGGAAGCCACGCTACAGCCTGGGAGGGGGAAGTTGGGGGCCCCAGGCCAGCTCGGGGCCCCAAGCAATTGTTCGTTTTGCCTGTCCTGTAGCGACGGGCCTGCTTACATATCGTTTAAAGTATTAATCAGCATTCACAATAAGGGTCATTTCACACGAGCGTCCTCACCGTCACAAAAATGGATGACAAATGCGTAAAAACGTAATTATTTTACATTAGTTTACACCAGTATATGTGTTGTTGAAGCAAAAATGTTATACAGCGCCATGAAAAAGTATTCATACCCCTTGCCATTTTGTCATGTTACAACCAAAAACGGAAATCTATTTTATGTGATAGGCCAACACAAAGTGGCACATCATTATGAAGTGGAAGGAAAATGATAAATGGTTTTCATTTTTTTTTTACAAATAAATATGTGAAAAGTGTGGAGTGCATTTGTATAGCGCCCCCCGGAGTCAATACTTTGTAGAATCTCCTTTCCCTGCAATTACAGCTGCAAGTCTTTTTGGGGATGTCTCTACCAGCTTTGCACATCTAGAGAGAGACATTTTTGCCCATTCTTTGCAAAACAGCTCAAGTTCTGTCAGGCCTCGTACACACGACAGAGTTTCTCGGCAGAATTCACAGAGAAACTCGGTCAAAACCCGGATTCTGCCGAGAAACTCTGTCGTCTGTACAGTTTTGGCTCGATGGAGCCGCCGAGGAACTCGACGAGAAAATAGAGAACATGTTCTCTATTTTCTCGTTGTCCTCGTTGTTCTATGGGAGAAGGCGGCCCGCCGAGCTCCTCGGCGGCTTCATCCCAAAACTCGACGAGGAACTCGACGTGCCAAGCACGTCGAGTTCCTCTGTCGTGTGTACGGGGCCTGAGATTGGATGGAGAGCGTCAAGTCTTTTCAAGTCCTGCCACAGATTGGATTTAGGTTTGGACATTGACTGGGCCATTCTAACACATGAATATGCTTTGATCTAAACCATTCCATTGTAGCTCTGGCTGTATGTTTAGGGTCGCTGTCCTGCTGGAAGGTGAACCTCTGTCCCAGTCTCAAGTCTTTTGAAGACTAACAGGTTTTCTTCTAAGATTGCCCGGTATTTGGTTCCATCCATCTTCCCATCAACTCTGACCAGCTTCCCTGTCCCTGCTGAGAAAAACTCACCACCATGTTTCACGGTGGGGATGGTGTGTTCAGGGTGATGTGCAGTGTTCATTTTCCGCCACACATAGCATTTTGCTTTTAGGCCAAAAAGTAACATTTTGGTCTCACGTTGCTTCCCCCACATGGCTTCTCTTAAACTGCAAATGGGACTTCTTATGGCTTTCTTTCAGCAATGGCTTTCTTCTTGCCACTCTTCTATAAAGGGCAGATTTGTGGAGTGCACGCCTAACAGTTGTCCTGTGGACAGATTGTCCCACCTGAGCTGTGGATCCCTGCAGCTCCTCCAGAGTTACCATGGGCCTCTTGGCTGCTTCTCTGATTAATGCTCTCCTTGCCCCACCTGTCTGTTTAGGTGGACGGCCATGTCTTGGTAGGTTTTCACTTCTGCCATACTCTTTCCATTTTCGGATGATGGATTAAACAGTGCTCTGTGAGGCCGGGTTCACACCTATGCGAATTGGTTGCATCCAATTCGCATAACATTATAAAATACATTGATTTCAATGAGGCTGGTTCACATATGTGCGATGCATTCGCACTGCATATTGCCGAAAAAACTTGTGCATTTTCTAGGCATTGCGGTGCGGCTCAGGTGCGAATTCAGGCCCATTATCTTCTATGGGCACGCATCTGATTCGCACATGTGTTCCTTTCTCTTCAGGATTTCTCTCATTCACCTCAATACACTTCCCCCCTCCCCTCTCCCAGGTCTCCAAATTCGCAGCTAAAACGGAGATGATCTGCTGAACCTGTATTTGGAATATACAGACATTAATGGAGAGCAGTGTCTGTTGAATTATACTGGGGATTGATCCTGTTCAGAGAGAGGCCGCAAGAGAGAGGATCCTGTTAAAGAACCCTGTACATGCCTGATGGTCATTTATGGCCGTAGACATTCGGTGAGCGCATTTGATTGTCACATCGGGTGAAGCACATTATGTATGCAAGTTGCACTTTCGAAAGCACGGTGGTTGGAGAACATAGATTTGGATTACAGCACCTTACACTGCGAATCCCATATCTGCATTCATTTGAACTTTTTTAATTTAATAATAATGCTTAATTATGGACATTAATTTTACACTTGTTGCGCCCTCTTTCATCGCTTTCACTTTATATTAGTTTTCACACATTTTTGGAGCTGCACTTGTTGTAAATAGCATTTATGTTATTGGCGCCGCATCCTATATTTCTATTACCGTATTTATCGGCGTATATCGCGCACTTTTTTGCCCTGAAAATCAGGGCAAAATCGTGGGTGCACGATATACGCCGATACCCGCGCCGAGTTTTGAATACTGCGCCGACATATACCGAGCGCAGTACACTCGGGTATATTCAGCCAGTCTCGGCTTCTTCCGCGACAGTTGCCGAGCCTGCCCGAGTGTACTGTGCTCGGTATATGCTGGCGCAGTATTCAAAACTCGGCGCGTGAAACGAGCGTGGAGGACGCGAGGACGCCGCGAGGATGCCGCAGAAGGACGCCGGACCCGCCGAAGAGGACACCGGACCCGCCGCAGAAGGACACCGAAGCCGCAGAAGGACACCCGAAGCCGCAGAAGGACGCCAGACCCGACGAGGCCGCCGATGGACGCCGCGCAAGACACCAAAACTGTAAGTACAAAAATAACTTTTTTCCACAGGATTGGGGGTCACTTTAGGGGTGCGCGGTATAGGCGGGAGCGCGTTATACCGCGATAAATACGGTATATACCAGGAAATGCACTGCTTTTTTCAGGAGGAATTTCAAAAGGTACATTTTCAGAGTACAAATTAGGCAAATTACCATTTTCAACTTAATAACTAGAACATAAACACAAGCTTCACTCTTTGAGGTCAGTTCCACAGTTTCACATTTCCTGTGTCACATCTCTCTGTGCCCTGGTGGAATGTTCTCTGTCAATTAAGAAATCCGAGGAGGATATCTGCAATGATTAACACACTCAAAGACCCTTTTACTTTTTATCTGATGGGGAAAGCTGCATGGGTAGGAGTATTAAGTAATTAATGATCCCTGTAGTAACTACAAGCTCTCATCACAAAGACTGACTGTAATGGCCCCCATAGTATCTACAAGAGTGTGTGAAAGTGGGATAACCTGCAAATGGCCGTGTGAACGCACAGCAGATGCTGTAATCCCTGACCCGCTCAGTTTTAGGTGACCACACATACAGTAACTTTGTACATCACTAGTCACTTGCTTGAATGAGCTGCAATGGACCACTTGTTGCCTTTTGATGATGGCAGTTTTAGTGGCAGTACTAGATCATAGGAACACAATGGTCATAATCACTGTGATTGCGGGAGAGTTCCAAGCCTTCGCTATAAAGGAAATGGTAGGCTCATTTATACAAAGGTGCTAATGTGCTCCTTCATTATAAGGTCATTACAAAGGTATAATCTAGGCCCTTGACACTCTAATGCCAACAAGGTTACTCATCATTGTTAAAGCCCCCAGTCTATCTGTGAAACAAATCTTAAAAACGTAAGCAGTAGAAACAGCGCAACAAAGGGTCAGATCTACTGTTTGTAGGCTGCGTTCATACAGGAACCTTTCCGTACTTGGAGATGAAATCTTTTTTCCTCTAGATGTAAAGAGTGGCCCTTTGTTCTCTGTGATGACCTTAAAGTGAATAACTCAACACCAAGTTCACTATATGTGAACCACTTATGTGTTTGTACATGTTGATCATATCCCCCTTTAATCTCATTTTGAGAGTGAGTGAGAATAAATTCAGTTCCTCTAATCCAGTGGTTCTTAACCTGGGTTCGATCGAACCCCAGGGGTTCGGTGAATGAGTCTCGGGGGTTTGGCGGAGGTCACACAGGGCCGCCGGTACAAGGCAGGGGCGGACGGGTGCCCTGGGCGATACCATATCGTATAGGAGGGGGGGCGCAGGTGAAGCTCTGCCATGGCCGCTAGCGGAACTGTACAAATTGTGTGCCGAGTGCACTCCTGCATTCGGAACCGTCACCTCCCGGCTCCCTTTCCTGTCTGCTGCAGCCCGTTTACTCCCCCTATGAAGGAGTCTCTTGGTCCCTTCCAGCGGCGTGATGTCACTCCACTCACGGCCGGAAGGGGGGGGCTCGAAGTGCAGCGCAGAGAGCTGTGTGTCGGCGCTGCCTGTGATGAGCTAGAGAGGCAAGGACTAGTCTCAAGGAGCCTGCCTGACTAGTGGAATTTGAACCTAGCAGACAGTGTGCTAAAAAGACTACTGAACTTGTTTAAAAGTAAGTAGAACCTGTTAAGAGCATATAATTAAATGGCTGGATTGGGGGGAGGGGAGGAGGCTGACTGAGGTGACCAGCACTTTATTAATATAAAATGGCAGATAAAAAAAATGTTTTTGTGTTATTTTAAATGAGCCTTCTCTGACAAGCAAAAATATATATATAAATTGCAGCCTCACTATGCCATCACATGCAGCCTCTGTGCTATCAATTGTCGCCACTGTGCCCATCACATGCAGCCACTGTGCCCATCACACGCAGCCACTGTGCCCATCACACGCAGCCACTGTGCCTATCAAACGCAGCCACTATGCCCATCAAACGCAGCCGATGTGCCCATCACACGCAGCCACTGTGCCCATTACACGAAAAATCATATTTTATTTTTCCAATTAAGAAGGGTTCGGTGAATGCGCATATGAAACTGGTGGGGTTCAGTACCTCCAACAAGGTTAAGAACCACTGCTCTAATCTTTCCCCACAGCTGAGCTCCTCCATGCCTTTTATCAGTTTGGTTGCTCTTCTCTGCACTTTCTCCAGTTCCCCGATATCCTTTTTGAGAACTGGTCTAACTACAATGTAGAGACCAATGTAACCAAGTACAGTATATACCACACCTGGCCAATGCCCCTGAAAGCTGCAAAACACTGATGTAGGCACAACTACTCCAGTGAACTCTACTTGCTTCTTGGTCCTATGCTGAGAAGGTTGAACACAGGAGGTTTGCCAACAAAAGAAATGTAGCAAGGTCTCTGGCCTTGTTCAGTCTAATGAGAACTTTTCCGCTGGTTGGATCCCTGACTTGATCACCGCCTGAAGTTTCCAGATTCTCCATCATGCCCATTTGGTGAGAATTCTGCTCTGGTACTTGATTCAGTTACTTACTGTGGACCCTGGTAATAAGGTGGTTGGTCCATTCGTGGCGACAGCTTCCCTCCTCTGGACTTTCTGAGTTAACTCTTATGTAACAGTGTTACTTAATACCCTGTAATGCTTTGCAGACCTTGGTTCTTCTGATACGTCAAAACCAACATGTACCCCTTTAAATAACTTCAGACCAGGCTCGGAACAGTTAATGTAACTTTACTGGAGAGATACAGCATAACAGTTCAATATAAACAACGGCCTTTCCTTAATCTTGACTAGAATAATGTAGTGGCCCAGGCATACTTCCATGAAGTGAGAGTCCACAACGACATTGTCCATGGCTTGGATGTCCTCTGAAAACCCTGGTATCTTCAGTAGTGGTCAACTGCCCCCACAGGTGATGCTGGAACTCATTGCGCCCACCCAACCCACCTTTTCGGACCTCAGTCATCCCCTTTTGGGCTGGCTAGGACCAAAAGCCCAGGAACCAAGCAAAAAACACTTAACCCTTTCCCCAGCCTGGGCTGGCCACTGGCTCACTAAACCATACATGCTTCAATTTGCCTACAAGCTAATACTGGAAGGTGTGGTAGAGTGTTGTACCGTGTTAGCCATTGATTATTGCAGAAAAGTTGGAGTTTAAGTAATACATTTGTTGTCTAATGTGAGTTATTAAAGATGCAAGCTTTCGGGAGAACTCAGATCTGTTCCTGAATGCTTAAATCTTTAATAACTCAAGTTAGCCAATATAGGGTATTATGAAACGCCAAACCTTCTGTTGGAAGACTGTCTAGGCCTAGAGAAAATAAACCAAGTTCATTAGGAATATCCATCTATCACCATGTCCACTGATGAAGCACCATGGAACACTTTGCATGGCACTTTCTGTAGCCCACGGAAATGTACTCTTGCCATGAAAGGGCACTGGTTGGTTGTGTTTGCTTCCCAGGCCAAAGGTTCCCAGTCCTCCTCTGGTGACACACCACAATGAAACGTCAAATATTTGTGACACATACAATCAAACATTACGAGTGCGAAACACAAATTGCTGTATATCACAGTGTTATGCACTAAGCTTTCCTAAATCTAACATGAGGGTAAAAGAACAATAGAACTACGCAGAACTATGACTAAAGGACCATCAATTTTGACTTAAGAGCATTAGGGAGTTAAGAAGAACATTACTTTACTCAATTATTTTCTATTATGCTCATTTTCTTAAATCTTTTAATAGGACTGCATACATACCTTGACATATTTTTATTCCCCAATAAGCATAAAAAAAAGGTAATTTTTACATACTCAGTATATGAAACATGCCAAGATAATGCACACATGTGGGCAATTTAAATATGACCACACAAAATGGTCACACTTATTGCAACCTAATCAATAATGAAAATATTCCACAATATCTCTTTTGTGTGACTCAAAAATACTATCGACTGAACTCAAAAACTCCTAATGGTAAATTCTTCTATACAATTCAATTCAGTTTACAAATGATAAGAATCAAATAGATTTGTAATGTCTAACAAAATACAACAATCAATACGTTTAAAAAATACACAGCGGCCAAAAATTCTTAAAAGCGGTGTTCCAGGTATGGATATTTTTGCATTGTTACATTGGTCCACCTTGGTGATCTAAACATGTGCATTCGTTTTCGTCCGAATTTTGGGTATTTTCGTTATCGTTTTAACAAACTAAAACGAACGCGCAGAATCCGAAATCAGAAAGATCCGACATAAAAAAATGCTTTATTTTTGTTTTCGCTGCTACAACAGTTCGATATAGATAGGAGATTCGACATGATGCTGACAATAGCAATCTGTGTCTATTAACCACTTCCATACTGGGCACTTAAACACTCTCCTGACCAGACCAATTTTCAGCTTTCAGGGCTCTCACACTTTGAATGACAATTACTCAGTCATGCAACACTGTACCCAAATGATTTTTTTGTCCTTTTTTTCCCACAAATAGAGCTTTCTTTTGGTGGTATTTGATCACCTCTGGGTTTTTTATTTTTTGCGCTATTAATGAAAAAAGACCGAAAATTTAGAAAAAAAATGTTTTTTTCTTAGTTTCTGTGATAAAATTTTGCAAAATATAAATTTTTCTTCATAAATTTTGGCCACAATTTATACTGCTACATGTTTTGGAAATTATTTGGTCTGTGTGAAAGTTTTAGAGTCTACAAGCTATAGTGCAAATCATAATAAATTATCACATCTGATCACACCTGATGTTTTGAAGGCCTATCTCATTTCTTGAGACCCTAACAAGCCAGGAAAGTACAAATGCCCCCCAAATAACCCCTTTTTGGAAAGTAGACATCCCAAGGTATTTAGTAAGAGGCATTGTGAGTTATTTGAAGTTGTAATTTTTTCCCAAAACACTTTGCAAAATTAAGATTTTTATTTTTTATTTAAAAAAATTCTCAAAAGTGTCATTGTAATAGCTTATTTCTCTCACATGGCATGTGCATACCACAAATGACACCCCAAAATACATTCTGCTACTCCTCCTGAGTAAAACGATACCCCATGTGTGAGACTTTTCCACTGCCTGGCCACATACCGATGCCCAACCTGCAGGGAGCGCCATCAGGGGTTTTAGGAGCATAAATTGCACATCTAACTAGTTGACAACCTATTACAATTTAGAAGGCCCTGGAACACCAGGACAATGGAATTACCCACAAAATGACCCCATTTTGGAAAGCTAACACCCTAACGTATAATCTATGAGGCATAATGAGTCTTTTGAACGGTTCATTTTTTTCCAGAAGTTTTTGGAATATGTGGAAAAAAAATGAAAACGCATTTTTTTTACACAAAGTTGTCCATTGATAAGATATTTCCAACACATAGCATGTACATAGCAAAAATGACACCCCAAAATACATTCTGCTATTCCTCCTGAGTAAAACGATACCCCATGTGTGAGACTTTTTCACTGCCTGGCCACATACAGATGCCCAACATGCAGGGAGCGCCATCAGGGGTTTTAGGAGCATAAATTGCACATCTAACTAGTTGACAACCTATTACAATTTAGAAGGCCCTGGAACACCAGGACAATGGAATTACCCACAAAATGACCCCATTTTGGAAAGCTAACACCCCAACGTATAATCTATGAGGCATAATGAGTCTTTTGAACGGTTCATTTTTTTCCAGAAGTTTTTGGAATATGTGGAAAAAAAATGAAAACGCATTTTTTTTACACAAAGTTGTCCATTGATAAGATATTTCCAACACATAGCATGTACATAGCAAAAATGACACCCCAAAATACATTCTGCTATTCCTCCTGAGTAAAACGATACCCCATGTGTGAGACTTTTTCACTGCCTGGCCACATACAGATGCCCAACATGCAGGGAGCGCCATCAGGGGTTTTAGGAGCATAAATTGCACATCTAACTAGTTGACAACCTATAACACGTTTGAAGGCCCTGGAACACCAGGACAATGGAATTACCCACAAAATGACCCCATTTTGGAAAGCTAACACCCCAACGTATAATCTATGAGGCATAATGAGTCTTTTGAACGGTTCATTTTTTTCCAGAATTTTTTGGAATATGTGGAAAAAAATATGAAATCGCATATTTTTTACACAAAGTTGTCCATTGATAAGATATTTCCAACACATAGCATGTACATAGCAAAAATGACACCCCAAAATACATTCTGCTACTCCTCCTGAGTAAAACGATACCCCATGTGTGAGACTTCTACACAGCCTGACCACATATAGAGATCCAACATGCAAGGAACACCGTCAGGTGTTCCAGAGACACATAGCATGCACATACCAAGAATTACACCCCAAAATACATTATGCTGAGCAAAGCGTAAACAAAAGATTACCTTGGTAATAGTAGCGCAGTTCTACACAGCAGGATAGCACTGGTCCAGGCAGCAGGCAGGGACTTGGTCAGCAACGTCCAGGCAGGGATACTGCAGGTGGTCAGTTCATGCAACAGGCAGAGGCATGATGGCATAGGTCCTACAGGCAGCAGGCAGAAGGAGGGCCTCGTTCAGGACAGAAAGGGGACAGGGGTAGAGGCTTCTCCCACCCAAATCTCTTTGAAGCCTCCGGGCAACCAGACCCTAATCTAGGATGAAAAAACAAAAAAATTGTTTTCTTCATCTAGAAAAACTTTTCTGGAGCCCCTCACATATGTGAGACCCCTGTGTTCCCACTAGTCCAGTAGCAGGGTACAAGATCAGTCCAAGAGGCAGGCAAAAGGCATGGTCAAACAGTCCGAGGTCAGTTCCATATCAGGCAGAGGCAGTACAGAATCGTGAGGCAGAAGAATGGTCGAAAAACAGTCCAGGGTCAATTCCAAATCGGGCAGAGGTATTACAAAATCGTTGGGCAGAAGAATGGTCAAAAAACAGTCCAGGGTCAATTCCAAATCAGGCAGCGGTATTACAAAATCATTAGGCAGAAGGGTGGTCCAATAACAAGCCGGGGTCAGTTACAAAAGCAGGCAGTGGCATAAGGGGTGAGAAGGCAGGAACGGAGGATTGCGTTTACCATACTAAACTAATACTTTAGTTTAGTATGGTAACGTTTGAAACAGTCAGTTACACAGAGGCCTGGTTGTGAAGGACACTCTGCACAATAATAAACTGTGTCCCGTCTGACTCCTCCACTGGTACACACTTTACATTTTTTTTGAGCTCGTCGGCCTGATGCTGTGGGAGGGATCTTATCCGGGAAGTGCCGTTCGGAGAGCCGACTTAGAACATCTGATCGGATGTTTTGGGGTAGGTTGGTTGGGAATATCAGGGAAGTGGTAATTTCCTCCAGGTAGCCAAGGAAGGGTAGGGGGTTTTGGGTTGATTTGCGGTAAACAATATGGGAGTTGTAGACGGCCAAATGAAAAAAATAAATTGCTACCTTTTTGTACCAATGGTACGTGCGTCTTGTGGCAAGGTATGGTTCCAACATTTGGTCGTTTAAGTCGACTCCCCCCATGAACGAATTGTAGTCCTGAATGCAGGTGGGTTTTTGGATGGTGGTGCCACGCCTTCTGCGGGTTTCAACAAAAGAATCGTTGTGGATGGAGGACAACATATATACGTCTCTTCTGTCCCTCCACTTCACTGCCAGAACCTCCTTGTTGCGCAGACTCGCCGATTCCCCTTTCTTCAGCTTTGTATTCACAAGGCTTTGCGGAAAGCCTTTCCGGTTCTTTCTGGCGGTGCCACATGCTGGCGTCTTCTTTCGGTGCAGGTTGTGGAACAGAGGAAGAGACGTATAGAAGTTGTCCACGTACAGGTGGTATCCTTTATCAAGGAGGGGGTTGATGAGTTGCCAGACAACTTTCCCACTTGATCCCAAGTAGTCTGGGCAATCGGGGGGATTCAGCTGGGTGTCCTTCCCTTCGTACACCAAAAAGGAATAAAGGTACCCTGTGGCTCGTTCGCAAAGTTTGTAGACCTTCACCCCATAGCGTGCCCTTTTGCTTGGTATAAATTGTTTGATTTTAAGTCGGCCACAAAATTTTACTAGGGACTCGTCGACACATACGTTTTGTTCCGGGGTATATATTTGGGGGAATAATTGCGAAAAATAATCTAATAAGGGGCGAATTTTGAAAAGCCTGTCAAAATTTGGGTCATTTCGGGGAAGGCACTGTGTATTATCATTGAAGTGGAGGAACCTCATGATTATAAAATATCGGGATCTGGGCATTGTTGCGGAGAAAATTGGCATGTGGTAAATGGGGCGTTTTGACCAAAAGGAATGTTTTTCATTTTTTGGGTTGAGTCCCATGCAAAAAGTGAGGCCTAAAAAAATCCTGAACTCATCCACTGTAAGGTCTCTCCATTGGAAGGGACGGGCATAGGACGATGTGGGGTTCTTGGTGATAAATTGTTGGGCATAAAGGTTGCACTGGGCCACAATGCTAGAAAGCAGTTCCTCAGGGAAAAATAAATCGAAAAATTGAATTGGGGAAAAATTGTCCGTGTTTACCTGGACTCCTGGCTGGGCAGTGAAAGGGGGAATGTTGGCTTCTCCGGAATTTGGAGGACGCCACAGGGGGTACTGAAGGACATAGGGAAGGCTGGCATGGGTCCTTGGCCTTTGTTGCTGGGGTACTGCGGTGCTGGTGGATGGCAATTCGGTAGAGGTGGATGGCACGTCGGTACTGGTGGATGGCATGTCGGTGCTGGTGGATGGCATGTCGGTGCTGGTGGATGGCATGTCGGTGCTGGTGGATGCCACTGCCTCCTCACCAGAGCGCCTTCTTTTGGCGGGCTGACCATCTTCCCCCTCTGAGCCTGTCGCTGTTCCACTGGTGTAGACTGGCTCATAGTCTACGTCCGAATCCGATTGGGAATCAGAAACAGGGAGCTCCACATTGCTCTCATCAGGTGCAGAAATAATCTGAAATGCCTCCTGTAAGGAATAGCGACGTTTTGACATTGCTGGCGGTGTGTGTGGCACAGATGTACACTGAGGTGGCAGAGATGGGGACTGAGGTGGCAGAGATGGGGACTGAGGTGGCAGAGATGGGGACTGAGGTGGTGGAACAGATGTACACTGATGAGGCAGCACAGATGTGTACTGATTGCACAGATGTGCACGGATGAGGCGGCACAGATGTGTACTGATTGCACAGATGTGCACGGATGAGGCGGCACAGATGTGCGCTGAGGCGGCACAGATGGGCACTGAGGTGTTACAGATGGGCCCTGATCACAGGCGGGCACAGGCGGTACTGATGGCACAGGCGGTACTGATGGCACAGGCGGTACTGATGGCACAGGTGGTACTGATGGCACAGGCAGTACTGATGGCACAGGTGGTACTGATGGCACAGGCGGGCACAGGTGGTACTGTGGCACGGGCGGTACTGATGGCACGGGCGGTACTGATGGCACGGGCGGTACTGATGGCACAGGCGGGCACAGATGGGCCCTGATCACAGGCGGGCACAGGCGGTACTGATGGCACAGGCGGTACTGATGGCACGGGCGCTACTGATGGCACGGGCGCTACTGATGGCACGGGCGGTACTGATGGCACAGGCGGTACTGATGGCACAGGCGGGCACAGGTGGTACGGTGGTACGGGCGGTACTGTGGCACGGGCTGTACTGTGGCACGGGCTGTACTGTGGCACGGGCTGTACTGTGGCACGGGCTGTACTTGTGGCACAGGTGGGCACAGGTGGTACTGGTGGGCACCAGGTGGGCACTGGTGGTACCAGGTGGGTACAGGTGGTACCAGGTGGGTACAGGTGGAACCAGGTGGGCACTGATTGGGCACTGATCGGGCGCTGATGGGCACTTTTATACTGTAATTACTGTAATTATTTAACTGTAGCAACTCACTGTAGCAACTCACTCACTCTCTCTCCACACACGCGGCGTCTGTGTGTGGAGAGAGAGACGGCAATGAGAGATGATCTCATATGTTTACATTTGAGATCATCCGTCATTGGCTGTCCAGATCGCGCTGTAAATAGCCGCTGTGATTGGCTATTTACCGCGATCTGTGTGCGGCTGTATCCAGGGGACACGGCCAGCACAGTAGTTCACCGCTGCGTGCTCGTGAGCGCGCGCGGGGAACGAGCAAAGGGGAGGCCGTAAAAAGACGGCCTGTTAGGATTTCAGAGCCGCGCTGAGGCCGTACAAAGTCGTACGGCCGTCAGCAACTGGTTAAACCTGTGGTCGAATGTGCCTAACCTTAAAACAGGGGTTCACCCCAAAAAAATATTCTAACATTACATTGGGCCGAGTTGTTTGAATGACATTAGGCTGTTTTATTTATTTCCTTGCCGTACATACCGTTTTATCTATATTTTCACTGCAGCTTCCGGGTATGTAATCTGCGGGACTGGGCGTTCCTATTCACATGTTAATTGATTGACATGCTTCCGACCGGCGCATACAGCGCGTCACGAGTTGCCGTAAGAAGCCGGACTGCGAGTCGGCTCTATACGGCGCCTGCGCACCGACGTTCGGCTCCTTTCGGCAACTCGTGACTCGCTGTATGCGCCAGTCGGAAGCATGTCAATCAATTAACATGTGAATAGGAACACCCAGTCCCGCAGATTACATACCCGGAAGCCGCGGTGAAAATATAGATAAAACGGTATGTACGGCAAGGAAATAAAAAAAAAACAGCCTAATGTCATTCTAACAACTCGGCTCAATGTAATGTTAGAATTTTTTTTTACAGAGAAAGGAACTGAGAACATAGAACCCCAATCCCTTCTCGCAAGCCTCAGTTATATTGCACAGGAGGCACTCTGTACAGATGCTTCCTGTTCATTTGCAAACTGAAGCATTGTAAACACAGTTTATTATGCTTCAGTTATGAATGAACACAGTAAGTGATCAGTATTGATTACTTACCAAGTTCATTCAGATAATGAAGGGGCCAGTAAATATGTCATTTTACCCCCATCCATCCTGAAATGCAGAGGGGAAGCTGGCAGTGCTGCAGGGGAAAGGCACACAGGGGGGCCCAGGCAGCAGAGGAAAGGGGATTCTGGACAGGAGGGGGTGATTGAAGCAGGGGGGAACAGTTCCAGTAAATGGCCTCCCCCCATGGCTGCACTGGTCACCCCCTTTTGTCCAGGATCCCCTTCCCCAAGGCCCCTCTGTTGAACTTATGGGGCCCGGGCCCTGTACAGGAGGGCAGACAGTACCCCTTATTAAGGACTGTACCTCTGTGTATGTTCAGTTGTGGGGTGGGTAATCCCTTGCCCACAGCTCATTGACTCGGCAGAACATGGATCAAACCCAGGGTCAAACCTAAGCTCATCCATGTGCTGGTACATCTTTGTATTGAGTTGATCCTGTTGCTTTGCCTTTCATGAACAAAGCACAGGTTTGCTTTGAATTTGTAAGGTATAAAAATTCTTTATGATGCGATGATGCATATTATAAAAAGAAGATGAAGGACATGGAGCACAGACAAAACACAAACACCGCACACACAACAGTATTGTATAACCCAACCTTCTCTTGTGCCTTGTTAAATGCAGTTTACATGACGCTATGCACAAAGCATTCTTCCAGAAGGATCTATAAATTGGGGAAGCAAAACAGGAACCGCACACAAGAATGAGTCATCACGAGTCAAAAATCAACACAGCAGTGACGCGGCGGGGGGGCCACCATTTCTGGAAACCAGCTTGGAGCGCCTGACATTGCACATACTAAAACACACCCCTGACCCCCTCATTTTGCTATTGCTCCCTTTGCCAGCAACCTTACGTGGTGCTTCCAGGTATGGGTGAAAATATCACCTTGCTACCTGTAACAAGGGTTGCCACCTGTCCGAGATTCACCCGGAGAGTTCGAGTTTGGAATCATGCGTACAGGTTGCGAAAGTTAAATTTTTGGGTGGAACTCCGCTTTAACAACGTTGAAGGTGAACTCAATGGGGTGGATTCACGTAGCTGCGCTTCCTCTTACGGCGGCGCAGCGTATCGTCTTTATGCTACGCCTGCGTAACTTACAGGAGCAAGTGCAGTATTCACAAAGCACTGTTGCGGTGGCGTAGCGTAAATGGGGCCGGCGTAAGCGCGCGTAATTCAAATGTGGAAGGGGGGGCGTGTTTTATGTAAATGTATGATGACCTGACGTGATGCGCCGTCCGTGTACATATCCCAGTGTGCATTGCTTCCAAGTACGGCGCAACGATGTATTGGTTATGACGTGAACGTAAATTACGTCCAGCCCTATTCGCGAACGACTTACGCAAACAACGTAAAAAATTCAAATTTCGAAGCGGGAACGCCATACTTAACATTGGCTGCGCCTCCTAATAGCAGGAACAACCTTACGCCAAAAAAGCCTAACGTAAACGATGTAAATAAATTGCGCCAGGCGTACGTACGTTTGTGAATCGGCGTATGTAGGTAATTAGCATATTCTACGCCGACAACAACGGAAGCGCCCCTAGCGGCCAGCGTCAGAATGCACCCTAAGATACGACGGCGTAAGAGACTTATGCCAGTCGTATCTTAGGCTAATGTCGGCGTATCTAGCTTTCTGAATACAGAAAGTAGATACGCGGGCGCAGATTTGAATTTACGCGGCGTATCTATGGATACGCCGGCGTAAATTCTCTCTGAATCCGGGCCAATATCTAACAAATATGATGATAAAGTTCATAAGTATCCATCAACCACAAGTGAATGTGCAGATCTCGAATTGTTCAAGTGACTTGAAACAGATCACAAAACACAGCTACCAACTTGTGAACCTTCACCTCATAGAGTGTGTGCTTATCGGAAGGCAAGCTAAGAATAGCTTGTGGCCATTAACCCAGCCAGGGCCTTTATCCAGGGGACACTGAGGTACCAGTTCACAGGTAGAATCCTTGCATCAAGGGGGCAGGACACCAACCACTCATAAGCTGAAAGACTCAGTGATCCAATAATCATGGACAAGGGATCAGGCAGTGTACCCAAAAAGGAAGAAACTCACCATAGTGTAAATCGACTAAATGGTTTAATGAAGAGTATAAAATTGTACTTACAGTACACAAAGAGCAAGAAAGTAGGCATCGATTGTTTAAAAAAGCTGTCCGACTACCGAACACCTGTCCTTTCTGGATCACAACGCAATGACATCAGCACGTCACTCCTCCCAATGTGCGTTTCGTCACAAGCTGACGTCGTCCTGGGGCGGACACTGATGAGGCTGCACTGATAGGCAACACTGATGGGCACAGATAGGTGGAACTGATAGGCGGCACTAATGGCCTCTGGAAGGTGGCACTGATGGGCGACACTAATGGGCACTGATTGGCAGCACTGTTAAGACTGCACTGATAATCAGTGCCCCGATTATCAGTGTACATGTCTCTTTTAGAGAAGCCAATTATTGGCTCTCCTCATTCTCTCAGCGTGAGGAAAGGAATGCCGATAACTGGCTTCTGTTTACATCGTGATCAGCTGTGATTGGACACAGCTGATCACGTGGTAAAGAGCTGCCAATTGGCTCAGTCTGTGATCAGCAGTGTCCGGATCATGGAAGGACATCATATGACACTCTCCCATATAGCGTGGCTTTAGCACAGTCAGAAAGTGGTTAAAGAGTAACTCCACTTTTGTAGAGAACAAACATTCCCCTCTGGGTGATCTCTGTACATTGCAAGGATTTTCACAAACTTTGTTGCAGATTCCTACCTTTTGTTTGTTTGTTTTCTCAAAAAATAGCTGTTTGTTTTTCTGTGTCCGTGTGCTCATGGAATGTGAAATGGGAGTGATTTTATAATTATCAATCAGCTGCTGCACTTGTAGAGTTCTAATGAGGAAAGTGGCAGGGTCTGTGTCCCTCTGGACGTGACTTCCCTTTAGAGGTATTGCTCCAAAAATCAAATTTTTGTTGCAAGGGATGCCCAAAATGTGACTTGTATTTTCATTCATTTATTACTAGTACTTACTGTAGACAGTGCTGTCAGTTTACGCAGCACTTTACATTCACATCAGTCCCTGCCCTCAAGGAGCTTACAATCGAAGGTCCCTAACTCACATTCATACATAAATATAGTAGGGCAATTCAGACAGGAGCCAATTAGCCTACCAGAATGTCTTTGGAGTATGAGAAGAAACGAGTAACCAGAGGATACCCATGCAGGCACAGGGAGAACATGCAAACTCCAAGTAGGTAGTGGCGTGGTTGGTATTCGAATGGACAACTGTAGTACTGCTAGGCGGAAGTGCTAATCACTTAGCCACCGTGACTTGAATCTTCTGAAAAAATCAGTGAGCCAATCACACAAGCAGCAAATTACATTTCTGGGGGGCATTCATTACACCATCTCTGTACAGAACACCTCCAAGTTGCAATATTGCATTTTACAGAAAATGACAGCACTGCAGATTGAAAATAAAAGGTCATTTTTAATAACATTCAATTAAAATATGACTTGTGTAGCAATTGTATATGCTATATTATTTTTGTTTTATTTGCTATTTTTTTTCCCCAGGGAAGGGAGCTACCCTTTAAGTATGATGAAGGGGTCTCAGGCCCCGTACACACGACAGAGGAACTCGACGTGCTTGGCACGTCGAGTTCCTCGTCGAGTTTTGGGATGAAGCCGCCGAGGAGCTCGGCAGGCCGCCTTCTCCCATAGAACAACGAGAAAATAGAGAACATGTTCTCTATTTTCTCGTCGAGTTCCTCGGCGGCTCCATCGAGCCAAAACTGTACAGACGACAGAGTTTCTCGGCAGAATCCGGGTTTTGACCGAGTTTCTCGGTGAATTCTGCCGAGAAACTCTGTCGTGTGTACGGGGCCTCAGAGTTTAAACAGATTCACAGCCACTAAAAGGTATTCCTATAACAAATCTTTTTACCGAAAAACAACACAAGGGCCTCGGATTCAAGTAGCAATTGCGCCTGTGTAACCATAGGTTACACAGCGCAATTGCTTACTTGCCCCGGCGTTACGAATGCTCCTGATTCAGGAACATCGTAACGCCGACTGCAGCCTAAAATCTGCGTGGCATAAGGCTCTTATGCCACGCATATCTTAGGCTGCATTCTAGCGATGACCACTAGGGGGGCGCTCCCATTGTGCTCAGTGTATAGTATGCAAATTGCATACTAACACCGATTCACAATGTTGCGCGAGCCCTGCGTACTCAATTTACGTCATTTCCGTACGTCGTGTTTAGCGTAAGGCTGCCCCTTCTAATAGCAGGGGCAGCCAATGCTAAAGTATACCCGTCGTTCACGCGTCGCAACGTTCGAATTTTACGTAATTCGCGTAAGTGATTCGTGAATGGCGCTGGACGCCATTCACGTTCACTTTGAAGCAAATGACGTCCTTGCGACGTCATTTGCCGCAATGCACGTCGGGAAAGTTTCCCGACGGAGCATGCGCTCTACGCTCGGCGCGGGAGCGCGCCTAATTTAAATGATTCCCGCCCCCTACGGGATCATTTACATTAGGCGCCCTTACGCAGGGCAAGTTTACACAGCGCACGCGCAATTTACGGAGCTACTGCTCCGTGAATCGCGGGTAGCACAGTAAATTTGCGGGGGCGCAGGGCAAAAACGCTGCCCTGCGCCTCTGCAAATAAGGGGCAAATCTACTTGAATCCGGGCCAGGGTGAATTGGGAGGTAATACACCATATCAGCCACTAGATGGCAGCAGATCCCTTTTGTGTCCTGAACTGCAATAGAAAATTAAGTTGTCAGTCTTTGTTGTAATAAGCAATAATATAGCTCTATAAAGGCAGTGCAGAGTTTCTGGCGGCTATGGAACTACAAGTCCCAGCATGCCGGGCAAGGCAAAACGGGACTTGAATTTCCTCCACCTAGTCAGTACACGTAAAATGGTAAATAAAATACATTGCACAATATGCAGCATGGCCTCCAGAAAGAAATGGATATTAATAAAATAATGAAAGCGCTTGAAGGGGGGATGGGAGACCAGTTCAGACAGGTAATGTACAATAGTCTGCACACACATATGTTTTTATATTGAGGCTGACTGCACCTAAACGTCAGCTGTGGTCGTTCAATGCAACCCCAATTAAAGTGTATGTAATCTCCAAGAATAAAATTCTCTTATATGCTCCCTTAAATACTATAAATACTGTATACCATAGTAAGTCTTTTATTATTTATAATCCTAAGCCATGTGACATCTGCACAAGCCCTGGAAATGTTCTGCGCACGTTCAAACACTGCAACGTTTTGGAACTTCCATAACAGCTTTCTTTGCGCATGCGCAGCAAAATTCACGCATGCGCAGGTGTTAGGGTGGCCACCTTTTCAAGTCAAACCCAAACACTTTAGCGGCGCACCACATTTTTTTTACAGTGTAAACTATACATTTATGTTGCTATTAAATAACATTTCTAATCATATGAATTTCATAACAAGAGTCCCTCTTTACATCTGTGTAGCGCTACCCCCTCAGGAGCCGCTGGTTGATTTGGAATCGGCGTATTAAGTTACCTCTATGTGATGTCTAGGGTGAAGCTAGTGAGTAGAGCAGTAATCGAATGTCCAATCTGTAGATAAAGGTTTTCTGAATGCTTTATTTCTTGGTCCAACACGACCAACACATACAGGTTGATGAGAATAGAATAACTTTGCAGTATCAGGCTCTGGATGAAGAAAGCAGTCCTGCCTTCTGTAGTTGCATCAGTATGTCGCCACTCTAGTCGGAGTGGGTGAAGTGCCCCTGGACAGACCCCTGCCACAGGCCTGGCAGCCAGAGCGTCACTTTAGGTTGCTGGGAGGAACACGTCTCTGCCACAGACTTGGCTCTGATTGGATGTTTGGGGCCTCTGCCACAGGCCTAGCACAGGATTAAGTTGAGCGAATCCTCCTAATAAATCTTGTCAGGGTCACCGGTTGACAGAATGAGCGTACCTGTCAATGTCCAGTCACCAGATTGCCCGATGGTTCGTTCAAGCCCTTTTGGATCACCGCGATGTGCGCACACCCTAAAGGTGGGTGCTGCACCTGGAACCAGGAACCCGTGAAGAACTCAGAACAACGGCCTCCGCCACAGAAATACCCCTCCCCAGCATGCACAGCGAGGTCCAACTCCTCTCATAGGCTGCTGGGAAGAAGTGGCTCCGCCTGGATCCCTCTGGCGCCATCTGCCGTCCAGAGATGAAACCGTATCTCTGGACGCACAGACTGACCCACAGAACAATCCAGATTTGGCGACAGACAAATTTGACAAAATTAAGAATGAGAGCAACATAACTTTCTCATTCCACACTAAATTTAACATATCGTCTTTTCTGAAAGTAAAGGGGCGCTACATCTGGATCCACAGAGTTCCCCTTTTACATCAAAGTCCACAGAGTTCCCCTTTTACATCTGAACTCGCTGAGTTCCCTTTCACTGTAAGGGGGGGACTATGCATACTCTGATGAAAGGGAGAACTCTGGGGCCTCTAATATAAGGGATGCTCTGGGAACCCTGATCTAAGGGGGAACACTGAGAACTCTGATGTACGTAGAAGACTCTGATGTAAGGGGAAACACTGTAGCCTCTGGTGTAATTGGGAACTCTGATGTAAGGGGTGCTACGAGAACCCCGATTTGCCTTATTGTACTTACTCAGAGGCAGGAGAGAGAAGGGGTGGGGGGAAGAGATGCAGATTGAGCCCTCTCTCCTCTCCTGTCTGTGTGTTGGGGGGGGGGGGTTAATATTGGCTTTAAGCGCTGTGAAAGAACAGACACTCTCAGCTTAGACAACTGCAGCCAGCAACCCTGCTGGGAAGCCATAGTTCAGTCTAAATAATGTGTCTGGATTTCAGGCAGTCTGAAACCCGGACGCATGATTTCAAACCCGAACTGTCCGGGTGAATCCTGGACAGGTGGCAACCATAGCAGATGTGCTATTGGGCTTTGCCTGGACTTTGGAGCGAGCCTTTGAGAGCTCACTCCTGTGATGGAGGAGGTGAGTAGTAATGACTAGACCTCACTTAGCAACTTCCTAGCAATGTCCTGGGAGTATTCCAGTCAGGCTTAGAAAGGTTTGTAAATGACCTACACCTATAGCAAGGGCATGACATGTTAAGGACCGATCCTAGTGACCCCTTAACCCCTTATGCTACCACCCCCTTTATGTACTACCCCACTAACCCCAATAATACCAAGGACCACGTTGTGGAGTAAAATTGGCCTTCCTGCCTTCTTTATTTAACCAATAACATTAACATAAATAACCTTTTTAAATAGCTTTTAAATAACTATATATACCCTATCTAAACCCTTGGTGGTCAAAAGGACCATCCCTCTCGAACTTGGACACTGGGACAATACTTCTAACCTAGGCCTCAGCCGCAAGACACCGACTTGGAGGCAGTATAACCGTCCTCAGTGACCTTAACCCTTTAACCCCTTCCTGGTTAACACCCGCCAACCAAAAGGTACACCCTAACCTCCCATACCACGTATGGGTACAAACTTTTCCTTACCCCAACTACCAGACTTTTTAGTCTTACAGAGACCCAAAAACACGCCCGCTAGCCTGCCTAAAACCGGGGAGGGTGGGTGGGAAGCTTCTCCCTGGCTGTAAAATGGAGGAGTGACCCACGTCACTTCCTCCACGCCAGGACCTTCTGCCGCCTCCGCCCCTCTACCAAGCCAGCCCCTCCCCTACCTCAAACCGGCCAATCATCACTGCCGGTCCCTCCCTGTCATGCGGCCCCTCCCCCAACTGCGTTGCTCCGTGCCTTTCTTTATTCAACTTAAGTCAGAGCTACACAGGTTTGTTTTCATCTACAGACGCCCCTTATCTGCATAGGCAGTTTTTTGGTAAAGGTGAAGTAACCCTTTACATTTCAGCTGATTCCTGAGAATAGGACGAAATTTGAGCTGTGGTTGGCCTGGTTGACACCACCCAGCATTAAATTAAGTATTAAAAGAGTCGGGTGGAAAAAAGTCAGCAAACAATGACTGCAGCCAATCAACTGGCTGTCAGAATACAATAGCTGGCAGCAGGAGGTTCCCCTATTCATGCTGCTTTGCATGGATGGGGGAATCTACGGATTTCTCTCCTTCAGCTCCAATGTTTGGGGGACTTTGAGGTTGCAGGATTTTTTATTTTACACCCTAAATATGGTTGTAACATAAAACATTGTGGCAAAGGTGACCTAAGCCTTTGGCCCGTACACACAGTCAGAAAATCTAAAGTAAAATTTCATCCGATAAATGATCTGCCAATTGTCTGATCGTTAGTATGCTGCTTTTGACAGCCGATTACGAATTTTCGTCAGACAAAAACTGGATGTGCAGGCTCCAAAATTTCTGTCTGATGTGACCACAACGTCCGATTTTCTTTTCATTAGTACAATATTCTGCCAAAAAAACAAACAAACTGAAGAGCAAGACTAGGCATGCTCAGAAATGAAAGAACACGTACAAAACAATTCAACACATTACATCACTTCTGACATTGAATTCTGTCGTCGAAAAAAAATTCTGATGGTGAGTACCCTCTTCACTTTCAGTTTGAGACTAGCATCCAACAAAAAATTTACGAACATTTGTCCAATAATCTGATCGTTTGTACCAGGCTTTAGACTACTACCGTGTACACCCATGTGAGAGCTGTGTTTACCCACACAGGGATGATCTGGTGTTCCATGTATCTCTATGCAGGCCAGGGGTGCCCAACCAGTGGCCCGCTGAGCCCTCTGATGTGGCCCATGACCTCCTGCTCTAGGATGGTGGGTTGGCAAGCCTAGAATGTGGGTTTCGGACCTGCCATACCAGAGCATCAGTGTTGTGACTGAAGCTGGTGGTAGAGGAAGCAATCGGCTGCGGAGCAGAGCCGCATAAGCCGCTGATTCCTGTATAGCGCCAGATACTGTCACAGGCAGAGTGATACCAAGTGCACTATGCCTGGGACAGCATCAGCCAGCGATACCCGAATAGAAGACTGTTATTAAAGGTATGTTTATTACTAAAACCACAGTGTATATTTGGGCATATCTGTTCTGCAGTGGGTACTGGGTTGCTTTCAAACTGATCCGCAGGTGTAGAGAATTGCATCTGAGGGTTACCTGCACTGAGCCATAGACCTCTGTTATTACCTGTGAGTTTGGTGAGCTTTCTAAAAGTGCACCACACCTGCAGAATATAGCACAATTCTTTGGCTAAATAAAGCTAACCTGCAGGAAAGCCAGAGGTGCACTGCACTGCACCTGCATTGTGGGTAAACCGCAGCGCATGAGTATGAAAGCAGCCGTTGGCCCCTTTCGCACGATCAGTCTGACCAAATCAGACCCTCCATTCACCTCTAAGGTGCGGCGGATGTAAACAGACTTGTGTCTGTATACACCACCACCTACCTCCAATGCGATCCACAAAAAAAAAAAGAGTAGAGTGGATTCTATAGAGTAGAATGGGCTGTGTCCATGTCCGCTCTGCATAATCAGAGTGCACACCTACCTGCGATCCGCCCGCTCCACTCATTATGGCCCACAACTGGTTACCAAGTTGCTTAAAGCAGTAGTAAACCCTACTTTGTTATTTTTACCTACAGGAAAGCCTATAATAAAGCTTACATGTAGGTAAGATGATCATCTCCTAAATCGGCACCGTTTAGGAGATATTCACAGGGCCGATCCTAGACAGGGTGCATTGCACCTAGGCGCCTGCAGAGGTGGGGGCGCCGAACATCTAACAGACTCTCTAACAGAAGCCCTCTCTGTGTCCATCACAGAGGCCCTTCTCCAGGTCCCAATAAAGTACTCTGCTTCTCTTCCTGTATTTTGATTATTGTTAAGAGATCATGTAAGGATCCCAGGTTAATGAAGACTTCATGGGGGAGCATCTCTGTGGTTGAGTCATTGCCATAGAAACATTTGTAAAAGGGAGAAGTTAGTAAAATGACGACTCCCATGTGGGGGCGCAAGAAATATTTCTGCACCCAGGCGCCTGTGACCCTAGGATCGGCCCTGGATATTCAATCAGGATGCAGCTGGTGACATCACCAGGGCATGAGCTCTGAAGAAGGTCCATCATACCTTGTCGGACCTTCAGGCTGGGTTCCCACCTAATACCGATGCGGCTCGCAGCAGGGGTCCGGTGCGTCCCTGTTCTCCCTTTCAGGGACGAATCAGGGACAAATTTTTACCTGAATTCGGCCCTAAAACGGAGACAAAGACGCACAGCTTTCATGTGCAAGCCGATCTGCAGCCGCAACAGAGATATGTCAACCGGCTCCATAGAGAGGTATGAACCCAGCCTCAGAGCTTTGTGCCGGAACCAAGGGATCCTGTGTGCATGCGCAGGATGAATCACCGGGGGAAGATGTCTGCCCTCTCAGCAGGGACAGCACAGTGCTGGATGGCTTCGTTCCAAGGTAAGTGGTAGTATGTGATGAAATACTAGCACATTCTGTTTTTTTTTTCTTTTTAAACAGTTGCTGTGCATCCGCTGCATCCCAAATGACATAAATGGAACTGCTGGCACAGAGATGCACAGAACACCTGTGGATGGTAAAAACACCCTTGGTGAACAGTTGGAGTTGGCTTTGGAGGAATCGAGACGCGTTGGACCAAGCTGCCTTGAGGAAGAGGTTTCTTAGCTAAACTTCCACAACTACCATTCCTTTGTCCAAGGAGACCATCTCTGTGGCCATTGAGGATACAAGAATCACTCAAGCTCATTTAAAGATGGCTCAACCTAGAAAGAATCGGACGCCTGTCAAGCGTCAGACTCATGGCCGACGGATGACAAGCAGAGCTCCTATACAAACACCTTCTAAGCAACGCAGACCTGTCTCCTACATCTTCCGCTTTAGGAAGGTCCGCACAGGTCTTCGCCCCAAGTTTAGAATGTCCACCAAAGCTCGGAGTGCCATGTCCTCATTTGTTAAAAACCTGTGTGACAAGATGATAATTGAAGCAGGAAAACGAATGCTACGAGAACACAGAAAGACAATATTATCAAAGGATATCAAGAGTGCCATAAGCGTTCTGATGCCCAGAGCCCTGACCAAGCATGCCTTATCGAAGGACAACAAAGCGCTGGGCAATTACAACCTGAGAAAGCTACATTAAAAGGCATCACACAGCACCAGAAAATGATATGTAACTCAATAAATATATTACAATCGAAAAAAAAAACAAAAAAAAAAACACCCTTGGTGTATGCTGTAGTTTGCCTAGTGCTAACAAGGCCTAAATGTAAGCCACACATACGCCTGCACTGAAAATAACGTTTTCTTGAATGTCTTTTGATTCCAATGGGGGGGTCCACCTTTGACTCAGATCGCACAGCATGCACTGGCCGCTGTTTTGAAGTAACACAGAAATCTTTTGTACCACATGCAGTTCCTTTGGGTTACATGAGGCGAAAATGTGATACAGGCTTTTATGCTTTCTGTCAGACAACTTGCACGAATACCAAATGAACACACTGGCACACGACAACTTGCCTGTTTTGTGTGAAATACAACCGCGCCAACTTTTTCCACAAAACAAACGAAATCTCCAGTGACACAATATGGAATATACTGTATGACTCAGGACAGGGATGGCCCATGCCATGTCCATCTAGTTTTAGTAGTTGTGTTTGGATAAGCACATACTGGGTGGGCTTTTACCTCAGTACACAGCTGTTGTGTGTGTGGAGCCGGGGGGGGGGGGGGGGCAGGGGTGGACAGATGCTGAGGGCACGCCTGGCAAAGTGTCGCAATTCACACCTCGGGTGATAATTCTGAGTGGAGGGGATATCCGTGTGACTTGTGATGGATTTGCCACATGTTAAATAGAGCGCATTACCCTGTGACAATCACATGATCAATATACACGCCGGACAAGTCCGAGCAGATTCTTTACAAAGGACACAGAGCCTACAGCCTTCTAACCTTGCTGGCTAAGGCCTCGTTCGCCCTGGCATTGTCAAACCTGTTTTTTTTGTTTTTTTTAATGCATTTAGAGGACATTTACAAACACGTGTAAATGCATGTGAAGGTTTTTCAAAAGGTGCCATTCACACTGTGTGTGAATGGCAAGAGAAGATTTCTGAGCGTCAAGAATGCGATTGGAAACTCTAAATGCATGTATACGCGACTATATCTGCCACTACAATCAGGGCTTCTTTCCAGTACACCACAATCCCCACTTTATTTTGCGGTTTTGCATGTACGTTTACATGCATTTGCGGTGCATCTGCAGTGCTTTTTTAGGCATTATTTGCTATTTTTTTGTTACTGGTTGTATTTATATGCATTTTCGGTGCATTTACATACTTTTCAATACGCTTACCTGCAAAAAATAAAATAAAAAATGCAGCATGCTGTATTTTCTTTTTATACGCATATGAAAGCACTGCACTGGTGCAAAGTGGGCTCACCAAAATACATCCATTTTTCTAAGATAAAGGTAAATCCTTTACCGTAAAGCCTAGTACACACAATTAAATTATCGGACGAATGATCTTCTGTTTTTTTTGGATGCTAATTTCCATATCGAAAACGAATAGGTTACTAAAGTACGAAAATTTTCGTATGACGGAATAAAAATGTGGAAGTGATGTAATGTGCTGTAGTGTGTTTGTATTGTATCTGTACTGTTTAAACGAAAATCGTACGATGTGGTATCGTATGAGAAAAAATGTTGTCCCTTCAGGAACATTTTGGAAGACAGCTGTGTACTAACGATCAGATTATCGTACAATAGCTTCAAAAGCGGAATTTTTTGTATGATATTTTGATCATGTGTCTTTTGTCGTTATCTTTGCAGGGAGGACAAGGCAGGACGCCATGTTTTGAGTTCCACACAGCTCTTGCCAATTGTTGAGTAAGGCCCCGTACACACGACCGAGTTTCTCAGCAGAATTCAACCAGAAACTCGATCGGAGCCGTATTCTGCCGAGAAACCCGGTCGTCTGTACACTTTTGGCCGAGGAAGCCGACGAGGATCTCGTCGGGCCAAATAGAGAACATGTTCTCTATTTCCTCGTTGTTCAATGGGAAATTTCGGCTCGCCGAGAACCTCGGCGGCTTCACAAGGAACTCGACGAGCAAAACGATGTGTTTTGCCCGTCGAGTTTCTCGGACGTGTGTACGGGGCCTTAGGGATCTGTCCTTTTTTTGGAAATAATTTTGTTTTTGGAAGAATTTTCAGATTAAGGAAAACAAATTACAAACTTTTCGACCATAGAGACGAGAAAAATTGAAGGCGAACAAACAAATAAAATTCTAACAGTGATTGTGATTTTCATTCAGGAATAATTGTACTGAAATTGAATTTAGAATTCAAAACATTGGCATGTTAAACAAGAAATTTTCTGAGTTTTTTATGAAATTGGAAATTCCATAATAGTACTATTGAATGTATTCAGAGAATATTCTGAATTTCTGCATGAACGTTTGATTCTTTTGGTGTATGCCTGACTACAGGCTCACAAGAGCAGTTTATGGAAATTGAATATTTACAATGGAACATCTGTTCATCCGAGAAACACAGAAGATCTTTAGCAGAACCTTGCTGAAAAAATTGCTGTGTAATCAGGGTCTTAAATATTATGACCCTCAAACACTACTTCTCACACAATTTGTATAAAGACCACACTGTGGTATTTTGCCTTGTAGCACACCCCGACAGGTGGAAAATCAGTGTTATGTTTAGAGAACATCAATCATGATTGTCCCGAACTACAAATTAAAACCCTAATCTACAATATATGCTTACTTCAGTAAGTGTACTTCATACCAGATATCCTCAATCTTTGTAACATTGAGGAGCCCTTGAAATAACTCTCTGGTTTCATGGACCACCTACTAATAATTATTATACATACATACTATATATACATACATATTATATATACATACATATGTATGGAAGAGTTTGAGTTTCAAAATCAGAATTTTGAGATTATAAATTTGGGCCATCCTAAAATTTATTAATCACAATTCTGAGTTTCAAAGTCAGAATTCTGAGTGTCAAAGTGAGTATTACGAGTTTCAAAATGAGAATTCTGAGACTAAATGTCAGAATTATCTCAGAATTCTGACATTGAAAATCTGAATTCTGACGTTGAAAATCTGAATTCTGACTTTCAATCTCAGAATTCTGACTTTAAAATTCAGAATTGTGTTTAATTTTTTTAGGATGGCCTTAGGGCTCCTCCGTACATTAGTATAATGGTCACTGGGAAGAATATATTTGTGCCCGTTGGGAAGAATCCCCCCCTTACAGATAGCTAAAAAGATCATTGGTGGCAATGGTTACCTACTCGAGAAACAGAATTTGCCCATTGCTGAAAGAACCCCTAGCAATTTCTGGATGAACCCTAAGATTCCACAGAACCCTGGTTGCCCTGTACCGTCAACACCCTATTGTAATTTGTCAACAGCTTTACTACCTGTTCTGTTCCAATTATTTTTTATCTTCAATAAAATCTAAAACTCAAAGATAATACTCAATGCAAATCTCGAATTTTTAAGTCCTTTTCCACAGGATGGACAATCTTCTGGCATGTCTATTTTTCTTTGAAAAATCAAATGGTTATACACAATAGACATTTGCTGCATCTAGGACCATCATTTTTGATTGTATCAGGAGCTGTTACATAAGTATTTTTTAACATTACTGTTGAGCAGGGGTCTCCAAACATTCTAAACAAAGGGCCGGTTTATTGTCCTTCAGACTCTTGGAGGGCCGGACTTTGGCCAGCGTGAGTAGAAATTTTCCTGGCATCATTGTTGGTGAACATCTGGTATTAGGGGGAGGAATAGTGCCCCATTGCTGGTTTAATAGGGAGTAATAGTGCTCTATTAATTGTGTCAGTGGGAGAAATGGTGCTCCATTGTCGGTGTCAGATGACAGAATAGTGCCATGTATCAGTGGGAGGAATAGTGCCCCAAGGGCCGGATAAAGGCAAGCAAAGGGCCGCATCCGGCCCTCGGGCCGCAGTTTGGAGACCACTGCTGTTGAGCACTGCCTTACGAAGGTGCACCACCATTACCTCATCTAAAGCTAAACATCTCTTGCAGTGACTTCGGAAAGTTGATTGACAGCTGGGCATGTGAGGATTTCTCTGCAATGTTACTGATCCGTTCTACACACCACTGGCTCCATGAACAATCTTTTCACACAATGTAGGCCTGTGGGATATGAGTGTGGCACCAGCTGTTCCTTACATGCGTGGCACAAGAATACCATGACTAAACACTCAATAACCATAAAATTCCGCATATTCTTTGCCTTTTTTTTTAGAAGGCTGGCCAATTGATTGGAAGAGCATATTGACTTCCATGGGAAAGAGATTTGTGTTACTATTAGTTTGCATGTAATTGCAGGCAGGATGTCAATATGACGTAATCATTTCAGCTGCTGGCCTCAAAACATTTGCATGAAGCTGCAGTTGTATTTCAATACAAAGAGGTGAAATAGAATGCAGGTGCTTAATTACAAATAAAAAAAAATTGGTTCATTACCAAAAACTTCTTTGCTTTTGACTCCTTTGCGTAGAAACACAAGGGTCCTCACTGCTACACCTACTCAATTTCACTACAGCCTGTCCCAACAGTTTAACATTTGAGCTGTAGCACCACCTGATGGTGAATCCTGGTATTACATCTAGACCATTCAACAAAGTGCCTGTCTCTTCAAGTTCTACATGCTACAAGGGAAAAATAATTAGTAACTCTAAAAAAGTCCAAGAGCAAGGGAAAATTGTCAACATTGATAGTTTGTACTAAGGCTCAGCTCATACTCTATTCGTAATAGACTAAATGGTTCCCAAAAGGGTTCTCATGAAAACCTAGTTAAAAAACTCAACCAGAAGATCTGTTTTCTTCTGTCATCACTCACACAAATGGATACAGAACCACAGGGAGCCATTAACACTAAGGTGGAGTCCACACCAAGTATGCACATACAGTAATGTACTCATGAATAGAAGAAGCACTTAGGGATTATAAACACACTGTAAGTTAAAATCATATAGTACTTACCATGACCATAAGATACTGCATGTCATTTGTACCCATGTGATAATCATTTTACTCTTTCACTGATAAAAATAAAGATTGTTACAACAAATGTCGATAGTTTTAGCTGATTGAATTGAGGCCCATGTTTAATGTACCTGTAACCAATGGGTGCATGTTGTTTGGTACCTGTGATTTCATGAAGTTTGGACAGTTCTTCAGTGTTTGCACAAGCCATCTGCAGATCGTGTAAGTTTGTGTGCACGGACATAAGAAAAGTGAGAGTTATGACCCGTACACACACGATCCGAAAATCGTACGAAAAATGCCGCTTTCAAAACGATCGTACGATAATCGGATCGTTAGTACAGAGCTTCCGAGAGCCGATCAGAACAGTTCATTCCGATTTTATTCTATCGGACATGCACACATTTTTTTTTCGTACAATGACAGATCGTACGAACTTTGTTTAATCAGTACAGCTGTCGTTCGAAAATGCAATACAAATGCATTACAACACATGACATCACTTCCGATTTTTTATTCTGCCGTACAAGAATTTTCATGACTAGTAAACTCATCAGATTCGACGTAAGATTAGCATACAAAACAAAACGGACGATCATTCGTCTGATAATCGGATCGTGTGTATCGGGCATAAGTGACCATACCCATTACAAAATTCCAAATAAATATCCCCTGCATTAGAAGTAACATATTTATCGCGGTATAACGCGCTCCCGCGTATACCGCGCACACCTAAAGTGGCCCCCAATCCTGTGGAAAAAAAGTTTTTTTGTTTTTTTTTGTACTTACAGTTTTGGTGTCTTGCGCGGCGTCCATCGGCGGCCTCGTCGGGTCCGGCGTCCTTCTGCGGCTTCGGGTGTCCTCTTCGGCGGGTCCGGCGTCCGTCTTCGGCGGGTCGGGTGTCCTCTTCGGCGGGTCGGGTGTCCTCTTCGGCATCCTCGCGTCCTCCCCGCTCGTTTCCCGCGCCGAGTTTGAATACTGCGCCGACATATACAGAGCGCAGTACACTCGTGTATTGTCGCAATGCTCGGCTACCCGCGCTGACGTCCTGTACGTCCAGGACGTGAGCGCGGAAGGAGCCGAGACTGCCCGACTATACCCGAGTGTACTGCGCTCGGTATATGTCGGCGTAGTATTCAAAACTCGGTGCGGGAAAGCGGGTATCGGCGTATACCGCGCACCCACGATTTTGCCCTGATTTTCAGGGCAAAAAAGTGCGCAGTATACGCCGATAAATACGGTATTATATTCACCTCGTTGGCAGCCAGTGTCCCCTACCCTTGCTCCATTCTACAGATGAAACTTCTGTGAAACTCTTCAGCACTCAACACTTCTGGTAGTGTCGGATACCTGTGTGCCCTTGTCTCGTGTTGTGGTTCCATCCTCTGACGCATTGACATATGGGTAGTAGGATGGAATCACAGCGCAAAGCAAGGTACACAGGATCTGATTTTCCTGGAAGCGTTTAGTGTTGTAGAGTCTGATAAAGTAGGCAATGCTGGAACGCAAAAAAACATAATAGACATGAGTCAATAACAAGATGAATATATAAACCATTGGGGGCTTAGGGAACACCTGCTAATTATTATATCTCTAACTAATGGTACATTATCATGATGGTCAATGGGAAGAATTCTCCATACACTGGTGGTCAGTGGGAAGAATGTCCTCCTTACAGATAGCTAAAAGGATCATTGGTGTCAGTGGTTACTTATCGGAGAGGCAGAAGATGCTCATTGCTGAAAGAACCCCTAGCAACTTCTTGAGGAACTCTAGCGTTCCACGGAACCCTGGTTGGGAAAGGCTCATAAAACCTCTTCTGTTTCAAGGAACCTCTACTTTTTTTTAAGCCGTAGACGAGATCACTTCAAGCTGCTGGCAGTTGGATTGCTTTGAGAAGAACAACCACTGTCTAGTGAGTACTTTACTTCTTTTGGGCAGATTCATAAAAAATTGAGCAAATAAAAATGAGTGCTGCTGGCATAGAAACCAATATTTAATTTTATTCTCTTTTCCGCACTAGAGGAATAGAACATTGAGCCCCCATTCACCTTAACCAGGTGACCTGGAGCCATTTGTGGGTGCTTTTGTATGTGTGACATACAGTACAGGAGCAGATTCGCATGTTTTTGGTCGCACGGAAGCACCTGATAAAAATGCGTAAAAACGCTTAGGGCCAGATCCACAGTGAGAGTACGACGGCGTATCTACTGATACGCCGGCGTACTTTCAAATTTCCCGCGTCGTATCTTTAGTTTGAATCCTCAAACCAAGATACGGCGGCATCTGGGTTTGATCCGACAGGCGTACAGCTTTGTACGCCTTCGGATCGTAGATGCAATACTTCGGTGTCCGCTGGGTGGAGTTTGCGTAGTTTTCTGCGTCGGATATGCAAATTAGCTATTTCCGACGATCCACGAACGTACGCGCGGCCGTCGCATTCTCTTACGTCGTCTCTAGTCGGCTTTTTCCGCCGTATAGTTAAAGCTGCTTTTTTGCGGCGTATAGTTATATTTGCCATGTTAAGTATGGCCGTCGAAATTTGAATTTTTTCTTTTTTTTGCGTAAGTCGTCCGTAAATCGGGATGGACGTAAGTCACGTCTAAGTTTAAAAAATCCTTGCGACATCATTTCGCGCAATGCACGGCAGGAAATTTAGAAACGGAGCATGCGCAGTTCATTCGGTGCGGGGACGCGCTTTATTTAAATGAATCACGCCCCCTAATCGCGGATTTGAATTCCGCCGCCAGAGATACACTATGCCGCCGTAACTTACGGCGCAAATTCGTTGTGGATTTGAAACAAAGCCAAGTAAGTTACGGCGGCGTAGCGTATCTCTGATACGCTGCGCCGGTGCCTATCTATGTGGATCTGGCCCTTAATTTTCAGTTGCTGTGAGTAAATCCTAAAAAGCCAAAGCGCGCAATTCAGCCCCTAAGAAGCTCATGCACTTTTTCAAACTTCACGCAAGAGGTGATAGGCAATACAATGCTTAGGTGTGAACTTGGGAATGTTGGGATTCTTCATTTTGAGCATTGTTGCGCTTTGGAATTGCATGACAAAGTGCTCATGTGTGAATGTAAATGCTTCATACTGCAGCAAACAACTTTTTGATTCCCATGTGCACGTGCAAAACTTTTTACTTTAGTATTTTAAAATGTAGCAATTTTGTTTAACTTATAAATACTCTACAGGTACTTTGACATATTTGATTTGGGATACCGTCTTCACGTTAGTTTAGGTGAACATTTCAGCCAACAAGATATCTTATAGAAAGTAAGACCCAGTTCACACTGGGGCGACTCGTCACAGCCGCCTGACAAGTCGCGTCCCATTGTAGTCAATAGAACCGTTCTAATAGGAACGACGCAAGTCGCTCCGACTTAGAAAAAGGTTCTTGTACGACTTAGGGGGCGACTCGGGGCGATTTGCATTGACTTCTATACAGAAGTTATTTTGCAAGTCGCCTTGGAAGTGGTCTTCAGGTCGCCTGGTCGAGTCACCCCGGAAGTCGTGCCACCCCTGTGTGAACCGGCACTAAGAAAGTTTCTTGTCAATCAAATGTTTAGAACCTTCATACACTTTTAACAAGTATGGGGAATAAGTCTACGCACTTTTTGGGCTTCTGACACACGCAGTAGAGGTTACCAGCTGTTTAAAGTAGAAAATAATACGATAACACTGACAAAGCACTAAAGCAGGATGTTGTCCCTTCTCTAAAAGCTGACAGAAGGGAAGGAGAGAGTTAAAGTTCAGAGTCCATTGTGCAGGACAGAAACAGCAGATCCTCAATGCAGCCTTCAGGGTGGAGCAGAGCTGCAAGCTTTAACTCCTCCATTACCCTGTCCTAGCTTAGAGGGAGCAGTGTTTGTGTGAGCCAACTTTACAGAGCACAATCCCTTTTTTCCATTTCTATGCAAAAGCGTCCTGTGAGAGGCACAGCTCTCTATCCCACCCCCCAGAGCTCCCCTCCTCCCTTTGCTTTCACCTCCCCCAACCGCTTCAAATCCTTTAGTCCTCTTCATCTCTCCACATTGATTATCCAAGCCTGTCTACAGCTCCTCCCTCTCCTGATCCCAGCTCTCAGCCTGCTGAGTTCCCAGGAGTGCAGGGGTGTCTTTTTCACAAAGAGGGAGGGGGATAGAAAAAAAAAAAGCCCTTTTTAAAAAGTCTTCTCTGCCTTCCTGGTCAGAATACCTGTGCAGACCTGGCAAGGTGGACACCCTTTAACCAGAGGACCATGCCCCCTCAAGACCTGTCCATGGAGTACACGTCACACTTTGCACCCCCTGTGCCACCACACAATCCTAAGCCTCTACCTACAGATGGGTGTCAAGAGAGGAACCTGAAATGCGTGCTTCTGGGAGATGGTGCGGTGGGCAAGACCAGCCTTCTGGTCAGCTACACCACCAATGGCTACCCGACTCGATACATTCCTACGGCGTTCGATGACTTCTCAGGTAGGTTCACTCTTGACTGTATTGTGGTGGAAATGATCAAGTTGACTTAATAGGTAAAAATTAGGTGTTTCCTATCCTTGTATCCGATTTAAATGATCTCTCCCTTGGAGGTACTGGTTTTCACCAACAAGCGCAAAACTGGGGTTAAATACATTTTAATATTTAGTGTTTGATTTCTTGAATGCAAACGTAATGATTCAGTAACAAAAAACACTGCTACAGAGTAAAAATTGAAAATTTCAGTTACATTTTTTAGTTTGTTGGTAAATCATTCTCTCCAGGTGGTAGCTTCTGAGAAAGATTTGTAATATGGGAGAGCAACTTGCAATCTAAGGAATATCTTCTCCTGTTTCATGTTCAAATGATCGGGATTCGGGAACAATACCGGATTAATCAAACCAGTGACCCAAAATGCTACCTTTATTTGTTCACTCCCAAATTCCGAGAATTGTGAAAAAGTGAAAAGTGTGTTCATTTTGTTTGAAAAATAGGCCCTGTGTATAGTCCGGCATATCCCAGTTGGGTAAGCTTTCCATTGGGTTTAAAGTATTAGATTTAATCTGCATCTTAACCACATTGACAACTGGACACAAGTCAAGTTTCCCAAGTTTGTCAGTGATCTTTTACGAATGCTCACGCTCCATACATGGCCAGGTTGTTGTGTTAGATCCTTCAAACCATCTGTAAATACATATGCACGTATACTGAAACAATCTGGTCGCTCGATTCACGTCTGGTGACCCATTGTGTATGCAATATATTTGGGTCCCAAAGATTATTTATTTGCATTTAACCTGTTTGCTGGCTTTGCTATATTCTGATTACTAGGTCAGGCTAAGTTACCTGTTCTGGATACTTGTGATTGTAGCCGTATTAGTGCAATTGTGATAGAGAAAATTGAGTACTGTCAGTGATACTTTTTTTATTTGCACTAACATACAATTTTTCAGGGCAAAATGTCCTGAAAAATAAATTTTTAGTGCAAATAAAAAAAGTATCACGGACAGTACTCAATTTTCTGGATACTTGAGAAAGTGATCCGATATTGGGGTTATTGTAAGTCGCCCCTGGGGGGAATTCTTGTTTCTACGATTCTGCTAACCAAGAATGTATCTTTAAGGCTAATATTTTTTGTAACTGGTTCGGACTAGATCTTATGTAACTTGCCATAGCGTCGCACATCACAGCTCTGCCCATGCAAATGCTGTATTTTTTTTAGCCCTTATCTAGATAATATTCATGTGCCCGTAATAACAATTTTACTATAGTTTCTGTGTTATTACATTTATAACATGGCGTGGTGTCATTTTACTTCATTGTCTCAGCAATATAGTGTTACATAATGGTTTTATAACCCCATCACTTTATTATATTGCTTGGTTTTACTGGTTTGTCCATGGAGGAAGTAAAGAGTAATTCATGCACAATGCAGCACTCTGTCTGTATGCAGATCCAGGGTCCACAATGAAAGGTCATGTCCTGCCAACTCCTCCCCAGGGCAAACAGAATGACATCATTTTCCAATCAGCAGTATACAACAGCCCAGGGTGATGGGGCCCCCGCTACACAGGGGGCACTAATCCTATGTATGTTAATGTTTTCTTTTTTCTTTCTTGCAGCTCTGGTGCAAGTTGACAACACCCCAGTGAAGCTGCAGCTGTGTGATACCGCAGGCCAGGTAAGAGTTCAGTCAAGCTAGGAATGTCATGTATATGGGGATAGCTCGGTTCTACGGCTCATAGTTCTGTGTTAGTGCGTCACCCTGCAGAGGAGGGAGGGGCACGCCAAACTTGACACAGTTCTTCTAAGCTTGGGTATGTCAGGTACGGTGTGGTTTAGCAGTGCAGGTACGGAGCAAGCAGACTCCATGTTTCATGGTTCCCTTCTATTGCTGTCACCCTGCAGTGGGACAAGTAGACTCCAGGCCTCATAGCTTTCTTTTGTTTGTATCTCCCTGCAGTAGGAGGGACAGATTCCACATCTCCTAATTCTCTTATATCTAAACCACCCTGCAGAGGTGCACACTCCATACCACATAGAGCCCTTCCATCTGTGTCCCCCTGCAAAGGGAGGTGCATACTCCATGTCACATAGATCTTCTCATCTGTGTCCCCCTGCAGAGGGAGGCGCATACTCCATGTCACATAGATCCTCCCATCTATGTCCCCCCTGTAATGGAAATGACAGACTCCATGTTGTATAGATCCCTTCCGTCTGTCACCCTGCAGTGGGAGGGACAGACTGCCTATCTCATAGCTCTCTTGTATTTCATGTTACCCTTCAAAGTGACATGCTGTCCTAGATTAAAATATAAACAATAAATCCTGGCGTATAATTTACATTTTATTGTTCCCTGCTGCCACTGTCACTCTGGGTGGTAGGGTCCATATCGAAGGGTTTGCTGGGAGGAAACAATGCCACTGTGCTAATACCAGCACATCGCACATCGTTTACTTTTTTGTTAGACTGTTATGGTACAGATCTGTTAGCGAAAGAATTGTGGGAATAAATCGATTGCATTGCACCACATTGTACTGAAAAAAGTGCTGCAAGTATTGTTTTTTCAGCCCACTTTGTGAACTGGCCTCATAGGGAACAAGGCTTTCTGTCTTGTCCTGCATTGGGACTAGACAAGGCTGCTCAGTGCAGTCCCAATGCACCCTGTCTACGTCACATTATAGTGGAAGGGGAAAAAACACATTTCTCATAGCTCCCTTCTTTTTGTGTCACCCTGTGGTGGGACGGTCCGGGTTCCATGTCTCAAAGCAACCAACTGTTTGTGTCACCCTGTAGTAGAATGGTCAGGTTCCAAGTCTCAAAGCACCCAACTATCTGTATCACCCTGTAGTGGGAGGGTCAGGTTCCAAGTCTCTAAGCGCCCAACTGTCTGTACCACCCTGTAGCAGGAGGGTCAGGTTCCAAGTCTCAAAGCACTCAACTATCTGAGTCACCCTGTAGCGGGAGGGTCAGGTTTCAAGTCTCTAAGCGCCCAACTGTCTGTACCACCCTGTAGCGGGAGGGTCAGGTTCCAAGTCTCAAAGCACCCAACTATCTGTATCACCCTGTAGCGGGAGGGTCAGGTTCCAAGTCTCTAAGCACCCAACTGTCTGTACCACCCTGTAGCGGGAGGGTCAGGTTCCAAGTCTCAAAGCACTCAACTATCTGTGTCACCCTGTAGTGGGAGGGTCAGGTTCCAAGTTTCAAAGCACCCAAGTAGTGTCTGTCACCCTGTAGTGGGAGGGTCAGGTTCCATGTCTCATAGCTCCCTTTTTTCTGTTTCACCCTGCAGTGGAAGCATCAGACTCCATGTCTCATAGCTCCCTTCTGTCAGTGTCACCCTGTAGAGGAAGGGACAGTCTCCCTGTCTCATAGTCCACTTCTGACTGTGTCACCCTGTAGTTAGCGAGTCAGGTTCCATGCCTCATAGCTCTTTTCTGTCTGCGTCACCCAGTAGTGGAAGGAACAGATTCTCTACACCCCTCAGTCACGTGGCCCTGTAGTGAAAGCAACAGATTCCATTTTGCATAGCTCCCTTCTGTCTGTGTTACCCTGTAATGGATGGTCAGTTCTATATCTCATAGCTTTCTTCTGTCTGTAATATTCTGCACTAATAGGAACAAAACCCATTTGTTTCTTTCTAGCGTCCACTTTTCTCTACGGTTTCAAAGAACAGAAATAAATGTAATCTTTTCTACTTTTCCAGGATGAATTTGACAAGCTGCGCCACTTTTGTTACCCAAAAACCGACGTCGTCATCCTGTGCTTCAGCGTGGTCAGCCCATCGTCCTTTCAGAATATATCAGAAAAGTGGATTTCTGAGATCCAGTGTCACTGCCCCAATGTGCCAGTCGTTTTAGTGGGTACTCAGTGTGACCTTCGGGAGGACGTCAAAATCATGATCCAGCTGGCACGGTACCGGGAAAAACCTGTACCCCTATCCTCTGCCAAAGCCCTTGCTGAGAAAATCGGGGCTGTGGGTTATGTTGAATGCTCCGCTCTTACTCAAAAGAATCTGAAAGAGGTGTTTGACATGGCCATCTTTTCTGCCCTCCGTTTTTCTGACCTTCAAAACCAGAGGGAGAGAAAAGTGGCCGCTACTGCCAGCAAAATGAAAACGCTATCCAAAGCTTGGTGGAAAAAGTATGTGTGTGTATAGACTCTGAGCCATTTTCTTGACTCGCAGCCAAGTGCCTTATGACAAGAGCTAGCACTCAAGACCAAACAAGAGGCCATTCCTGGACTAATGTTCTCAAATTCCCAGGTGCATTAAAATGAGGTGGGGCACGGACTGAACAAATCACAAAGCCCTTGGGAGAGACTGTACCTGGGCACTACACTAACCTACATAACGACCTTCTGACATTCATTCTTTGAGGGATATATCCAAATTGCACCTATGTTTACACTGGATAAGATTCCGAGATGAAATAGGTCAGAAAGAAGCTTGGTGACCAGGATGGTGCCTATACAGGACTAATATAATGATTATTTTGATAAGCTGCCTTCTGATGGTGGCTGAATTTCTTAAATAGCTTCTGTTTTAAGGAGCGTGCAAAAAATTGGCTTCTAATACTATGTATTAGCATTGACACCTGTGTCTGTGAGCTAAAGGATGACTTGACCACTTGTACTGTTTAAACCAAGTAGACTGCTTGGCCAACCTAAGACTCTGCAGCTGCTGTGAAACTGCAAATCATGACCTGCTGGGACTTGTTGTTCTGTAGCAGTGAAGGAGGCTAGGCTTACTCAAATCTTTTTCAGTCGCTTCTTCCATAGATATAAGTGTGCGGTCATCCTTTGCCATAACACATCCGATTCCTGTTTCTATCCGTCTCTTTAATGAAGCTTTAAAAGCATTTGTTTGGGACAAAAATTATCTCATTTCATGTGATTCTGTTTTCAAATAAAATCACTTTTTGTAAATGAAAGTACTGTCTGGTCTTTGCTGTCACGGTGAACTAATACATACTGGCTAGAAAAATTCTTAGCAAATTAATAAACAGGCTTAGTGCAATTGAAAAGTGGTCAGCTATGTGCTCTTATAGCGTTGGGGACCTGGGTCTTGATGTCCACCAAGGACACCATGTGAAAGCTGCTTGTATGTGCTTTTTCTGTGTGTGTGTTCTCCAGTTGCGCAGATTTCCTTCCACAAACATAACCAATTCTCCCAGGCTTCAGATATGGGGAAAAAAGGAACACCTTTAAATACGTAATATATAGGCAATAGCCATAACCCTCCTACACCCCACAATTAAGTAGGCCACGTATAGTAGAAGTTCAAATCCTAACTATACTTAAATCTGCTCCCTTTCGAAGCCTATTCTAACTACCCTGTGAAAGGAAAGATATCTATACTTACCTATACTGAGGTTGCTCTGGTCCGGTCACACGATCTCTCCAAAGGCCAGTTTTAGTGAAGAGGAGAGATCGCCGACAACAACTGCCCATAGACTTAGTATGGGGAATCCATTGCTTGCTGTCCCTCTTCTACATTGAAGCTGGCGCTGGAAGCCGATCATGTGACCGGAGTGCCCTCGTCATAGGTAAGTATTGACATCTTTTCATTACAGGGTAGTTAAATAGACTTAGAATAGGGGTGGGAGCAGGTTTAAATATAATTAGAATTTGCCGGGACTTCCAATTTAAAGCTGTAGAATGATCACTTAAACCCTAGGAAAATATGCAAACTCTCGGCGGTTGGCCTTGGCGCAGAGCGGCCGTGTATTTGCGTACCAATAAGCAGACACAGCTGTGCCGAGCGCGAGCCCTGCGCGCTCCTGGCACAGTTACTGGTGGCTAATGGAAAGCTCCCATTTCTTCTTGCGATCAGGAGCTATCTGATCATGTGATCACTGTGACAGCCAATCATGGTAGTTACATGATCATAAACCCCGCCCCGCCTCCTGGCATCTAAAACCCCTTAAAGGGGCCCGGGAGGTGCCGGCGCAAAAAGGTTAAAGGGTATGGAAACCCTAACAATTAATTTCTTAGGCCCCGTACACATGTCCGAGAAACTCGACGAGCAAAACACATCGTTTTGCTCGTCGAGTTCCTTGTGAAGCCGCCGAGGATCTCGGCGAGCCAAGTTTCCCCATTGACTAACGAGAAAATAGAGAACATGTTCTCTATTTGGCTCGACGAGTTCCTCGTCGGCTTCCTCGGCCAAAAGTGTACACACGACCGGGTTTCTCGGCAGAATTCGGCTCTGATTGAGTTTCTGGCTGAATTCTGCTGAGAAACTCGGTCGTGTGTACGGGGCCTAATACTTTGTCTATTTTGGTCCGTTAGAAAACCACCGAAAGTATTTTGTTATATCTGTTCAATAAGCGCAAAAAAAAAATACCAGTTGACCTTGCTAGAAATCTAATGAACTAATAGCTTCCTGTGCTACAGTCTTACCAGTCATCTCTTGAGAACTACAGAGCCCCTCCCATCTATTTTATAGAGATGTGGAAAGGGAGAGGTTTCTGTAGTTCTCTCCTTGGGTGAGATCACTGCTTCTCAATAGATACAGTACAGTAAGTAACCTCTGTCAAACTAGGGAAGGAAGTGAGTTTAGTGGAGGGATCACCAGGTGCTAATGACGTAAAGAACTAAAAAAAAAAAACAATAAATGCAGCCACCACATCTAAAGTCTGGTAAGCTACAATATACTGTATTATTATTATTGTATTATTATGCAGGATTTGTATAGTGCCAAGAGTTTGCGTAGCACTTTACATAGTGAGGGCATACAGTACAGTTGCATTACAATTCAATACATTCTTACCGTAAAGAGCTTACAATCTGAAAGAGAGGGTTCAAGTGATACAAAAGGTAATATCTATGGGGCAAGAGCTGATTACATTATTGTTCTTGAGTACTTTCCACCCACCTCAACTTTACCTTTAGATTTTATCTAATTCATATTAGAGTTTTAAAGCAATCAATAGAATAACCTGAGATATATATGAGAGGTTTACCACTTTAAAGACTATGGCAATTAAATATAACATTTATTGACAGATTTTTACACCACAAGTAAAACAAGTTGGGAAAGTTGGGAGATATAAAATGTCTCATAGTTATACAAAAAGGTTGATGGGACATTAGGGGTGCTTGAAATAGACAATTACACTACATACAGTATATAAAAGAATGACAATTTATTAAATGAAAACATTAAAATTTTCATAAAAAAAAAAAGGCGGGAAATGATCTTAATTTTTCAGCTGTACTATAAGTGAGTGTTCTTCAATGGATGTGGTGGCAATTATAGGTCATCACTTACCCACCTTACCACATCTCATAGTTGTAGATCTAAAATCCGTTTAAGCAAAGATAGAAATCTGTACACACAAGTGGAATTTCTGTCGGGAAAAAAGTTGGATGTTTTTTCTGACAGAATTCTGCTCAAGCTTGGCTTGCATACACACGGTCACACAAAAGTTCTCAGAACTGTCGAGCGTTAAAGCGGGGGTTCACCCTAAAAGAAAAACATTTCTACCATGCCATCCAGCATACTAGCGCGAGCTACAGTATGCCTTTATTTAATTTTTTTTTGCGCCATACTCACAGTTTAATCCCATAGTTACGTTTCAGCGGGGAGTAGGCGTTCCTATGCAGAGGGGAACATGATTGACGGCCGGCTATGGCGCGTCACGCTTCCCGAAAATAGCCGAAATAGGACTTGGCTCTTCACGGCGTCTGCACAGTCAGCTCCTAGTCTGTGCGCAGGCGCCGTATAGCGCTGTGAAGAGCCGAGTCCTACTCCGGCTATTTTCGGAAAGCGTGACGCGCCATAGACGGCCGTCAATCATGTTCCCCTCTGCATAGGAACGCCTACTCCCCGCGGGGAGTCTGAAACGTAACTACGGGATTAAACTGAGTACGGCGCAAAAAAATAAAAATAAAGGCATACTGTAGCTCACGCTAGTATGCTGGATTTCATGGTGGAAGTTTTTTAGGGTGAACCACCGCTTTAAGAAAGCAGTGACGTACAACACTACGACGAGCCGAGAAAAAGAAGTTCAATGCTTCAGAGCATGCGTCTAATTGTTTCCCAGCATGCGTGTTTTTTTCCCCGTTCCATACAGACAAACGGATTTTCCGATAGGAATTTTTACCGTCGGAAAAATTGAGAACCTGCTCTCAAACTTTTGCTGGCGGAAATTCCGACAGCAAAAGTCTGATGGAGCATACACACGGTCGGAATTTCCAATGAAAAGCTCACATCAGATTCCGCTCGTGTGTATGAGGCATTTAGTTTTTATGTGTTTTAGCGTTGGGAAGGAAAGCTGGGAGAGATCCTTGCTGTAGCGCACCACAAATGCATGCCAAAAGCCTTGGGAATATTTAAAAAGCACTTGTGGCATGCTTTCATTGACTTGAATGGAGGCATTTGGCAAGCTTTGCAAGTTATAAAACCTGACAAATGTTGCAGGCAAAATTCAGGCAATGTGATGCAAACGTGTTGCGTGTACTAGAGACCATTCACTATTGATGTAAAGAACAGGCATTTGCTTTACAAAACATTCATTACGTGCAGAAAAAGTCTGTTCTTTACGCTTGTATGAACAAGTCTTGGGGACATTTGATGGCAAGCGCCTTTTATCTTTCACTTCCTGCCGGCTAAGTCACTGCCTTGGAACAAGCTTGTACATATCGGAGATGCCGATGCATATTCTAGGAACACGCTTGGTCCATGTAAGTGACTTACTAAGTAGGGAGCAGGATGCAAGCCTTGGGGCTCACACCTTCAAAAAACAAGTCAGAAATAGCAGCTCCTATATTTTTATTCTGCAATATTCCACCATTCACACTTGTGTCACACTGTTCATGTACATAGTAAAGAGCTAATGATGAAAGATGGGCTTTAACGCCCAGCCACCGCACGTATGCATTCATGGCGACAGGCAGGGCTCAAGTCCTGCGGGAACGCGTGGGAACGGAGTTCCTGCACTTTTTTCACAGCAGGAACTCCGTTCCCTTTGCAGGACTAGAGCAGCCGAGAGCAGCCGTGACGCCCGAGCTAATCTTTCACTAAGCGGCGATGCCCAGCTCGAGTCACTGCAGGGGCAGGCGAACCTTAGTAATCCTTTGTTACTGGCCGCTTCCCGTATATGGATTCATCGGGTATTCCGTCACTTCCTCGATGCCGCAATGTCTCCTGGGAGCTTTTGTCATTGTTCCCGGGAGACATTGCAGAGGTCTGTCGCGAGTTATCGTGGGATTTAGAAAGAACTTGGATTACTATGGTACAGTGGATCGAAAAAAAAAAACATGCGGTTTAGTAATTATGCATATGAGCGTATAATTTTTATTTTTTTTTTGTTTGGTGGGGGAGTGGATCTTTGGTGGGAGTTCCCACACTTTTTTTCCCAGGACTTGACCCCTGGCGACAGGAGATTGTGTGCTAAGAGCGTGCTCCCAGCACACTGATGGAGCTGTCAAAGCTTCTGATCAGGACAGGCTCCCAACCATGTGACCAATGTAAGAGCCAATCACAGTGGCTGTCAGACTATCCAAACAGGGATTACATCTGATAGGATATAGCCGCCATTCGGCCAAACAATTTTCTGCCCAACTTATCTTAGATCAACCAATGTCAGGCAGAAGGATGCCCACAGGACCATCCTCGGCTTGAATTTTGTTCAGTTCATTAAGACCACCCGCAATTGTTCCACAGAGAGACAGAACGATAATCTGCCAATGTACACAAAACAGATCCCCGTTCTGACAGGGGAGTAGAGAGAGATCGTCCCTAGGGAGTGTTAACTCCTTTCCTGCCAGTGTAATTTATACAGTAATCAGTGGCTATTTTTAACTCTGATCACTATAATAATGTCACTGGTCCCAAAAAAAGTCTGATCTGTCTACCGCAATCCTGCTAAAAATCGTTGATCACCGGGATAACTAGTACAAAAAAAAAAAATGCCCTATTTTGTAGACGCTATAACCCTTTGCGCAAACCAAGCAATATACGCCTATTGTGTTTTATTTTTTACCAAAAAAATGTATAAGAATACATATTGGCCTAAACTGATGAAGACATTTTTGGGGGAGGATATTTATTATAGCAAAATGTAAAAAATATAGTTTTCTTTTTCAAAATTGTCAGCTTTTTTTTGTTTATAGCGCAAAAAATAAAAAAAACTCAGAGGTGATCAAATACCACCAGATGAAATCTCTATTTGTGGGAAAAAAGGACATACATTTTGTATGGGGACAACGTCGCACAACCGTGCAATTGCCAGTTAAAACGATGCAGTGCCGTATAGCAAAAAAAAATTGGAAGAAATCCCGACCGCCAAGAACGCAGTGATGTACAACACTACGATGAGCGGATTTGCATACAGACGATCAGAATTTCCGTCAAGAACTTTTCCCGTCGGAAAATTTGAGAACCAGCTCTCAAATTTTTGCTGTCGGAAATTCCGACAGAAAATGTCCGATGGGGCCTACACACGGTCAGAATTTCTGACCAAAAGGTCACATCAAACTTTTCTTGTCAGAAATTCCAATCGTGTGTATGCGGGGCATTAGAAGTGATGGCTGTATTCGTTTCCATTTTTAATCTTTCTTTCTTCTATTTTTTATCTGGTGATCTGGCCAGTAAGTCTGTTTTTCACAAGCTCTCCAGCAGAATGTATCAGTTTAAGTGGATGAGACAAACCACTTAAAGCGGGAGTTCACCCGAAAAACAATTTTTAACATTAGATTGAGGCTCATTTTGTCTAGGGGAATCGGGTGTTTTTTTAAAAATCGAAGCAGTACTTACCGTTTTAGAGATAGATGTTCTCCGCCGCTTCCGGGTAGGGTCTTCGGGACTGGGCGTTCCTATTTAATTGACAGGCTTCCGACGGTCGCATACAGCGCGTCACGAGTTGCCGAAAGAAGCCGAACGTTGGTGCGGCTCTATACGGCGCCTGCGCACCGACGTTCGACTTCTTTCGGAAAATCGTGACGCACTGTATGCGACCGTCGGAAGTCTGTCGGAAGCCTGTCAATCAAATAGGAACGCCCAGTCCCGCAGCCCATACCCGAAAGCGGCGGAGATCTATTTCTAAAACGGTAAGTACTGCTTCGATTTAAAAAAAACACCCGATTTCCCTTTACAAAATGAGCCTCAATCTAATGTTAAAAATTGAGTTTTCGGGTGAACCTCCACTTTAACACTGGCAGGGGTGTTTAAAATGATCAGCTTTTATTTAGGTAATCGGGTAGGGGGGACCTTATATCAGAAAAACCCATGGCACCATCCCTTCTATAGAAAACATTTATAGAGAGAGAAAGTCCCCATTATTCAGTCCTCACAAGGAGAAACAATTGGAAAAAAGGATTTTGAAGGTTCCTGGCAACTAATGCATACAAAATACCATTTAAAATGTATCCAAATTCTTTATCAATACAAATTTAAAAATGATACAACATAATTATACTCAGCGCTGCTCCTAAATATGCAAGTAAATAAATAAATATGTAAACAATAATATATTAAATTGCTATGCAAACATATAAGTGCCACTCCGTGCGCCCCTCCTGGGTCCCCACTCGCCTGCAGTACGCTTTGGATATGCAAGGTCTTTATTCTACATCAATAGTTGAGGTATCTCCCTCCAACAGCAAGCTTTAAAGGATGCCAAGGTCTTTAATCCACATCTATGGTAAGGTCTCCTTTGTAATGATATGGGTATATCATGTGCCAATGAAGAGAGAGATGCACATAAGAAATGCACTTACAGCAAAGAAAGCCATATGGGTAAAAATTGCTGCCTTGGTGCGATGCCAGCCGTCACTGAACCTTGTGTGTGAAATCCCTGCTTGACACGTTTCGTCCCTCCCACTGGGCATCTTCAGGATCTGCCCAGTGGGAGGGGCGAAACGCATCAAGTAGGGACCACACACACAAGGTTCAGTGACGGCTGGCAGCACACAAAGGAATGGCAACAGGAACAGCAATAAAAAATTGACACGAGTTCTAAACACTTAAAGTGGAAGTAAACCCTCCTATCGTTTTCAGCCAAGGAAGCGGCCATCTTGACCTCTGTTTAATCTGCAACTGCCATGATGCTGTACATGTGACCTGTTATGAAACCAGCCATTGGATGGTTTGGCAGTTTGGTTGAGAGCACAAACAAATGTGACAGCTAGCATTTCCGGCATGCCGGGAATGTTAACTGTTTTTGTAACTATCAAATTGAAGGGTTTACTTCCACTTTAAAATATAACAAAGGCCAAATGTTTTTGTTTTAGATAAAGTGCGTGAAGAGTTAGCGTGGGGAGGGATTATAACCCCTGTGAGGTTTTTATTGCTGTCTGTGCCGCCATTAGGGAGATCCATCCTTGATTTATCCTGTTTACTGTTATCACCCAGGGTGAAAGTGAAGGAAAATCACACATTTTGGGTTGTCATAACAGCAATAGAGGGTAAATCTTCCAATGGGGACACTAGTCCCGTGACAATTAGGGATTTCTTCACTTAAGAGGGATTTCCCATCACTTCCTGTTTGGGCTATGAGACAGGAAGTGAAGGTAAATCTCCCCAATGGGACACAGATATCAACAAAAAAAAAACCCCACCAATTACTCTATCCAAAATAAATAAAATTGCCTTTAGCTCTACTTTAACTGCTTGCCGACCAGCCGCCGCAGTTATACGGCGGCAGGTCGGCTCTGCTGGGCGAGAGCACGTAGCTATACGTCACCTCGCCCAGCAGCCAATAGGGGCCCGCGCGCGCCCCGACTCCCGTGCGCGTGCTTGGCGGGCGCGATCGCCGCCGGGCACCCGCGATCGCACGTTACAGAGCGAGGACCAGGAGCTGTGTGTGTAAACACACAGCTCCTGGTCCTGTCAGGGAGAGAAATGCTGATCTTCTGTTCATACAATGTATGAACAGAAGATCAGTAATTTCCCCATGTCAGTCCACCCCCCACTACAGTTAGAACATACCCAGGGAACATACTTAACCCCTTCCCCGCCTCCTAGTGTTAACCCTTCACTGCCAGTGGCATTTTTATAGTAATCAATGCATTTTTATAGCACTGATCGCTATAAAAATGCCAATGTTCCAAAAATGTGTCCGAAGTGTCCGCCATAATGTCGCAGTACCGAAAAAAAATCGCTGATCGCCGCCATTACTAGTAAAAAAGAAAAAATATTAATAAAAATGCCATAAAAATACCCCCTATTTTGTAAACACTATAACTTTTGCGCAAACCAATCAATAAACGCTTATTGCGATTTTTTTTTTACGAAAAATATGTAAAAGAATACGTATCGGCCTAAACTGAGGAAAAACATTTATTTTATATATATTTTTGGGGGATATTTATTATAGCAAAAAGTAAAAAATATTATTTTTTTTTTTAAATTGTCGCTCTATTTTTGTTTATAGCGCAAAAACTAAAAACCGCAGAGGTGATCAAATACCACCGAAAGAAAGCTCTATTTGTGGGGAAAAAAGGACACCAATTTTGTTTGGGAGCCACGTCGCACGACCGTGCAATTGTCAGTTAAAGAGACGCAGCGCCGAATCGCAAAAAGTGCTCTGGTCTTTGACAAGCAATATGGTCCAGGGGTTAAGTGGTTAAATCTTTGCATGTATTGGTAACAGAATGAAGTGTTTATACAGTATAGGTAGAGCGGTGTGTACATCATACCTTCCAGTCGGGCTGAATACAGTCATGGGTTGTACTGACTTTAATACACCTTTAATAAAATGTTTTTCCGTAAAAATAAATGATGGATGCCAGTCACAAGTTTTGCCATCTATATATAGACATAGTCACTGTAAGGACCTATTTTTTGCAGGGATTAGAGACCTCACCATGGCGACGGACGGTGACATCACTAATAAAAAAGGCCTGAGGGCTAATGTATTCCTCTATTTCTTAATTAGGAGATCTATTTATAGAAAGAAAACAAGGGGACGCACAGGAAATGGATAAGATGAATGTTGACGTTCAAGTTGCTTTTAATTGTCCTCGTTCCACAAAGTAAATGAACACTTCATCTTGAGAGATCTCCTCATCACACAAAAAGGAAAGCCGCCTTTAATCTATGGCGCTATCTCACTCCCTGACCTTAAAAAGGGACACTAATCCTAAAAGACCCAAAGACTTAAATACAAAAACAAGTTTTTCCTGAATTCAAAGAACCGCCAATACCACCACGTCACCACACAGGGAGTGGGGAAAACTCGCACTAGATAAAAGAGTTATAGAAAAAAACTTTAATAATAATGGGCCAGATTCACATAGAACTGCGGCGGCGTAACGTATCGTAGATACGTTATACTGCCGCAAGTTTTCATCGCAAGTGCCTGATTCACCAAGCACTTGCATGAAATCTTACGGCGTAAGCCTGCGTAATTCAAAGGGGCGTGTGCCATTTAAATTAGGCGCGCTCCCGCGCCGGACCTATTGCGCATGCTCCGTTTTGAAATTCCCGCCGTGCTTTGCGCGAAGTGCCGGAATTTTTTCGACCGGTGACGTGCGTAGCGTACTTTCGTATTCCCGGACGTCTTACGCAAGGAATTTTTTTTTTTACATTTCGACGCGGGAACGACGGCCATACTTTAAACAGCACATACGTGGGCTGTGTAAAGTTAGGGCAGGTAAAACGACGACTAAAATTGCGACGGGAAACTAGACTAGCGACGACGTACCGAACGCTAAAAACCATCGTAGATTGCCGTAAAACCTTATTTGCATACCCGACGCTGGAATACGACACGAACTCCACCCAGCGGCAACCGCGGTACTGCATCCTAAGATCCGACAGTGTAAAACAATTACACCTGACTAATCTAATGCCGCGTACACACCATCACTTTATGTGATGAAAAAAAATGACGTTTTTAAAAACGTCACTTTAATTGACTGTGTGTGGGGGAAAACGTCGTTTTATGTCTTGTAAAAAACGACCAAAAAAAATTGAAGCATGCTTCAATTTTATGTGTCGTTTTTCAAAAGTGCACTTTTTACTTCACAGAAATTGACCGTGTGTAGCAAAAAACGTTGTTTTCTAAGACGTTTTTTCATCCACGCATGCCCAGAAGCTACTTATGAAGCAAGCTTCAATGGTAAAACGTGGTGGAACGTAACCTCACTTTGCAAGATCATTGTGAGAAAACGATGGTGTGTAGGCAACTTCGTCTTTGAAAATTGAAGTTTCAAAAACGTCGTTTTTTACTTCACAGAAAGTGTCGTTTTTTTTCATCACATAAAGTGATGGTGTGTACGCGGCATAAGGGCTATCTATGCATAACTGATTCTATGAATCAGTCGCATAGATACTCTGAGAGATACGACGGCGTTTCAGAGAAACGCCGTCGTATCTCTTTTGTGAATCTGGGCCAATATTCGTAGCATGACAGCCCGACAACTAGCATTTTCAGTATGTAAGTTCAGCAATGGCAGACTACATAATTTTCTAGTACAGGCTAAATTTAAAAGATATGATATGTTATTTGCTAATGTGCTGCTTATGATAGACAGCTTTTTTTTTTTCTTTTTATTCAAGTATTTCACTTTTTTCATCCTTTGTAGCACCTCAATACTACTGATCATCTGCAACCTCCTTACAACCACTTACTTCAGAGATGACTTCATGGAATGTCTCAGGGCAGGTTTCTTAAGGGTTACCACAGTGGACCACGTCTGTGTAATGTACATATTACCAAAAGTATTGGGACACCTTCCTTTACACACCCATGAACTTTTATGGCATCCTAGTCTTAGTCTGTAGGGTTCACTATTGAGTTGGCCCACCCATTGCAGCTTTAACAGCTTCAACTTTTCTGGGAAGGATGTCCACAAGGTTTAGGGGTGTGTCTATGGGAATTGTGAGGTCAGGCACCGATGTGGACAAGAAGATCTCCGGCAGAGATCTCCTTTACATCTCGGTGCCAAGAAGATAAGGTGTGGTGGCCGGGCCTTCTCCCACCAGGGTGCCGTTCTATGGAATAGCCTCCCTGTCGAGATCCAGGAGGCCCCTACTATTCCGGTCTTCTGCAAGTTAATGAAGACTTGGCTTTTCACGCAAGCCTTCCCTGCGTAGCCTCTCTCTTCCACCCTTTCTGTCGCTCTGTGCTGCTTTTGGTTCCTGGGTCCTCTTTTCCCAGGAACTCTGCTATGCGCGTCGGGACCCTTCGGGGTAAGACCGCACTATATTAAAAAACCTCTCAACTCAAGGCCTGGCTTGCAGTCTCTGCTCCAATTCACCCCAAATGTGTTCTATCAGGTTGAGGTCAGGACTCTGTGCAGGCCAGTCCACTCTTGTTACACCGACCGGAGTTTTGCATTCCACAGTTATTTTTAACAGGAAACGGAGTATATATGCTTAAATACAGAATTCGGAAATCCGAAGGACTGTTTAGATGTTACATTTTAAAAGCAGCGGCAAACCTGCTGACCTCACAGGTTTGCTAATGTGACAGAACACCTCTGATTTTAAAATTCAACATGTAAACAGTCCGTTGGATATTCCAAATACTGTATTTAAGCATATAAGCTCTGTTTTGTGTTAAGAATAACTGTGAGGCCTCGTACACACGACCGAGGAACTCGTCGTAAATGAAACATCGTTTTCCTCGACGAGTTCCTTGTCAGGCTTGTCGAGAATCTTGACAAGCTTTCTTTGCGTACACACTGTCAAGACCAGATCTCGTCGTTCCCAAACGCGGTGACGTTCAACACGTAAGACGGCAGGGAAAGTTCGATTCCACTGGAACAACCCTTGGGGCTGCTTTTTCTAATCTCATGTTACTGCGTGTTAAAGCGGGGGTTCACCCTTAGAGGGCACTTTTTCCCCTTAGATTCCTGCTTGTTTTCTCTAGGGGAATCGGCTATTTGTTTTAAAATATGTGCAGTACTTACCCGTTTACGAGATGCATCCTCTCCGTCGCTTCCGGGTATGGGCTGCGGGAATGGGCGTTCCTTCTTGATTGACAGTCTTCCGAGAGGCTTCCGACGGTCGCATCCATCGCGTCACGATTTTCCGGAAGAAGCCGAACGTCGGTGCGCAGGCGCAGTATAGAGCCGCACCGACGTTCGGCTTCTTTCGGCTACGAGTGACGCGATGGATGCGACCGTCGGAAGCCTCTCGGAAGACTGTCAATCAAGAAGGAACGCCCGCTCCCGAAGACCCATACCCGGAAGCGACGGAGAAGATGCAGCTCGAAAACGGGTAAGTACTGCTCATATTTTAATACAAATAGCCGATTCCCCTAGACCGAACGAGCAGGAATCTAAGGGGAGAAAAAAAAAAATATAATACATGGGTGAACTCCCGCTTTAAGTAAAAGTTTGGTGAGAGACGATTTGCACTTTTCAGTCTGTTACAGCGTGACCAATGTGCTATCTCCATTACAAACGCTACTTTTACCGAAGGTGCGCTCCTGTCTCATACTTTATTCTGAGCATGCGCGGGTTTCTAAGCATACACAGGAACGTGTTTCTCGTCGAAAACCAGCCCGACGAGGAACACAACGAGGAAATTGAGACTCCCGACGAGGAAAAAGAGAAGTTGTTCTCTTTTTTTCTCATCGAGTTACTCGACAGTTTTCTCGATGAAAAACATACACACGACCGTTTTCCTTCTGTCGAGGAAAACAGTCGTGTTTACAAGGCCTGAATTGCAAAACTCCATTGGGTGTAACAAGATGTTGACTTGCCCCCTTCTCTGTCTATCATTACTGTGGAGGAGTAGCAAGATGGCCGCGACGGAACGTCACTTTCATTACCAACTCTGACGGGTCGCCATATTTGACGAAAACACAGGCAACAAATGCGCATAGGGCAGCCCATTCAAGTAAATGAGCTGTCCTATGCAACACGCAAAATTGCGTGACAATCAACTGTCAAAATCGCATAGTGGGAACCCTTGTTCCTGCTTCATGAAAGTGTGAATGCAGCCATAATATTTCCTCCCACAACATTAATTTGTATATTATATAGTTTGTAATGGAAAAAGATCATACTGTATAATCCTACCTGAGGCCTCTTGCATCAAAATGTGTCTACAGGGAAATATGTGGTATGTGTGTTGACCTACAGCAAGCAGTTTCTCGTTTTTTTCTTTATTGCAGACACCTGACGGCAAAGTTTACAAGCATTCGTATATATATCTCAGAACCAGGAAAAGACATGTGCCATATAAAAAGGTTTCTCCGCGATCAGTAGGAGTCAGATGAACTAGTTCATATCCATTGTCTTGCCTCATTGTTCTATGCCCTTTGTGTGAGAAAGACTGTACAGTTTCAATAAAACTGTGTGAAATGTCCAGTGTTTCCTTTATTTGCACAAGAGATACTGAAAAGTGTGGGAAACTAGGAGGGAAAGGGACTGGAGAAGAGGGAAAGGGACTAGAGAGGTGGGGGAGGAGGTTAGGGAAAGTGTATATGGGGAGGATGAGGTGAATGGGGAGGATGAGGAGGTGAAAGGATAGTTAAGAAAATAAAAGAATGGGTGCATCGGGAACTTAGCAGAATAGGTACTAATAGGTAGATTCAGGTACGTTGGCGTAACTTTGTGGCGGCGTAGCTTAAGAAATTTAAGCTACGCCGCCGTAAGTTAGCGAGGCAAGTACATGATTCACAATGTACTTGCCTGCTAAGTTACGTCGGCGTAGCCTAAATCGGCGGGCGTAAGGGCGCCTAATTCAAATGTGTTTGAGGGGGGCGTGTTTTATGTTAATGGCGCTTGACCTTACGTTTTTTTACGTTTTTTTTACTGCGCAAAAATATCTGGTGAGTGTTTAAAATTACCACTTATATTGAAGCACTTTTGTACTTTAGGAGGTCACGGTGATTGGATTATACAGAAGAAGAATATCGTCTATTTAATTGTTGTACACATGGACTTATCGTTTAATATTAGTATATGAGTTTTGTATTTCCCATTCATGTGATGGTACACCTATCTTAGTTCTCATATTGGTACAGTGTACATTTCATGTTAGTTTGATATACAGTATATCACATATGTCTTTTTTTTGCGCCCTTTTTTTACTTTTTTCAGCGAGGGACAATTTGTTTCACTTCAGTAGAACCTTATTAACATGAAATGGGTAGACAACTGGATCTGACCTAAAGTCATCAGAGGTGGGCCGGAGGTTTTATTTGCAGGCTTCAGCCCACAACTGACAAATCAAACAGCAGTTCCAGAGAATGTGGTGCAGAGTCTCTGGTTCTAATGGACATCTTTAGCAGGGGATTCGAGACCTGTGGATAGATTTTGTGGAGGAGCATTGAGGCTTGGTACCAGCGAAGTTTGTAGCGTGGTTCCTGGAATAAGTTAGCTAAAGATGACCTATGTGGACAATTTGCTTAGGTGATAGTGATGTTTGCAGTTCAGATGGCAATTTGTGTATGTATGGGAGGCGTATCTCTCCAGAGATCAAATGAGGAGTTTATATAATTGGGAAAGTAGGTGGGGTGCTGGTTAGGTGTCCTGGCAGAGAACTTCAAATATGGTAGGGGGCAGAAAAGGCTTGTCATGACCTAAAATAAGCCCCCAAAAGTGTCACACTTGGTATACTGCCCATGTGTCCAGGGGTAATGAGATCAGATTTCTCATTGGCTCAACCAACCATTTGGATCTAGGAAATATAGAAGAGTCCTTAAGCTGTCTGGGGTTTTAAATTTCTGTGCCAGATGAGAAATCAGGGTCCCCTAAAATCAGTCATGGGGGATGGGGGTGAGAGATCACAGGCCTGTGAAAAGTTTGATTGATGATTCTATGGCTGGTATAGCTGCCGGCAATAAACACTGTCTGCTCCCGGCAGGAACGGCTTCCCCTGCCCTCCCGCCGGGAGAAAACAATGGCTCGGCAGGAGGGATTCCCCCGTCAACACTGTCTGTGTTGACGGGGGAATCAAGCAAATTTCTTTCACACTGTGTATGGTCTGCATATGAGTGGACCCTATGGTTGGATGGGTCTTTAAGGATTTGAGTGACAAGTGACATGGTGGAAGCCAAGGTAGACATGAAAGAGAGGATGGAGTACACTACCTGGGCCCTTTGTTTGATAGAAGGGCTTGGCCACCAATTCACTACTTGAGAGAGATGAAGTGCCCTGCAGTATTGAGACATTGGGAGACCTATGTTAAATATTAGAGATACGTACAATTGTGATATGTGAATGGGAAGCATTTAGATCAGATATAAGGTCTGAGGCAGAGTGGTCATTTTGTAGGCTCTTTTTCTCCCAAAGAACGTTAAAGTCAGAGTCATGCCGCGTACACACCATCACTTTATGTGATGAAAAAAAATGACGTTTTTAAAAACGTCACTTTAATTGACTGTGTGTGGGGGAAAACGTCGTTTTATGTCTTGTAAAAAACGACCAAAAAAAATTGAAGCATGCTTCAATTTTATGTGTCGTTTTTCAAAAGTGCACTTTTTACTTCACAGAAATTGACCGTGTGTAGCAAAAAACGTTGTTTTCTAAGACGTTTTTTCATCCACGCATGCCCAGAAGCTACTTATGAAGAGAGCTTCAATGGAAAAACGTGGTGGAACGTAACCTCGCTTTGCTAGAACATTGTGAGAAAACGATGGTGTGTAGGCAACTTCGTCTTTGAAAATTGAAGTTTCAAAAACGTCATTTTTTACTTCACAGAAAGTGTCGTTTTTTTTCATCACATAAAGTGATGGTGTGTATGCGGCATCAGATTGTCTGTGGCACAGGTTTGTCCAAGTTTTAGTCAGAAGGGGGTGGGCAAATTTATTTCATAAAAATTTGCAGGGTGGGGATTGATCTTGGTTCCCAGATATTTGAGACTAGATTGGGCCTATTGAAAAGAGAATGGGCTAGATTCAAGTACAATTGCGCATTTTTTACGGAGGCGCAGGGCAACGTTTTTGCCCTGCGCCCCCGCAAATTTACTGCGCTGCCCTTGATTCACGGAGCAGTAGCTCCGTAAATTGCGTGGGCGCGCCGGCAAAATGGCCGGCGTAAGCACGCGCAATTTAACTGATCCCGTAGGGGGCGGGAATCATTTAAATTAGGCGTGTTCCCGCGCCGATCATAGAGCGCATGCTCCGTCGGGAAACTTTCCCGACGTGCATTGCGGCAAATGACGCCGCAAGGACGTCATTTGCTTCAAAGTGAACGTGAATGATGTCCAGCGCCATTCACGAATCACTTACGCAAACTACGTAAATTTGAAATTTCGCGGCGCGGGAACGACGGGTATACGTAACATTGGCTGCCCCTGCTAATAGCAGGGGCAACCTTACGCAAAAGACGCAGTATGGAAACGACGTAAACTGCGTACGCAGGGCTCGCGTAACGTTGTGAATCGGCGTTAGTATGCAATTTGCATCCTGTATGCTGAGCACAACGGGAACGCCACCTAGCGGCCATCGCAAGAATGCAGCCTAAGATATGCGGGCATAAGAGCCTTATGCCGCGCATATCTTAGGCTGCAGTCGGCGTAACGAGGTTCCTGAATCAGGAGCATTCGTTACGCCGGGGCAAGTAAGCAATTGCGCTGTGTAACTATGGTTACACAGGCGCAATTGCTTTTTGAATCCAGGCCAATGTCTTTTCTTCAGTTCTGCCATATTGCCGCTGATTTCGTAGAATTTATTTTTCAAGTTAAAAAGGTTACTATATTATTTAAAAAGTGTCAGGAGTTTTGGAAGAGCGATCTCTAGACTGGATATAAAGAGCAGGTCATCAGTATATGCTGCAACTTTGTGGTGGGCTCGAGATGTCAAGCCTAAACACATTGGCCCAGATTCAAGAAGCACTTGCGCCCGCGCAACCATAGTTGCGCGGCGCAAGTGCTTACTTGCTCCGGTGTAACGAGTGCTCCTGATTCAGGAACCTCGTTACACCGAATGCAGCCTAGGATGTGACAAACATAAGCCTCCTTATGCCTTCACATCCCAGGCTGCATTCTTGCGTTGGCCGCTAGGGGGCGCGGCCTTTGTGATCGGCGTGTAGTATGCAAATTGCATACTACCACCGATTCACAAAAGTTGCGCGGGCCCTGCGTACGCAAGGTACGGAGTTTCCGTACGGCGCCTTTAGCATAAGGTTGCTCCTGCTAATAGCAGGCGCAGCCAATGCTAAAGTATAGCTGCGCCTCCCGCTCGCGAAGTTCAAATTTCACGTCGTTTACGTAAGTGAACCGTGAATGGCGCTGGACGCCATTCACGTTCACTTACAAGCAAATGACGTCCTTGCGACGTCATTTGCCGCAATGCACGTCGGGAAAGTTTCCCGACGGAGCATGCGCTGTTCGCTCGGCACGGGAGCGCGCCTAATTTAAATGATTCCCGCCCCCGGCGGGATCATTTACATTAGGCAGCCTTGCGCCCGGCTGCTTAGCATATTGCCCGCGCAATTTACGGAGCAACTGCTCCGTGAATCGCGGGCAAAGCGCAATATTTGCGTGGGCGCAGAGAAAAAAATTTGCTCTTTGCCCACGCAAATATTGCGCGATTCTACTTGAATCTGGGCCATTGTTTTGTCCTAATACTACATGATAGTGGTTTGAAAGTTAGATTAAAGGGGTTGTAAAGGTTTGTTTTTTATTTTCTAAATAGGTTCCTTTAGAGCCGGTTCACATAGGGGCGACATGGGAACATGGGATCCGACTTCAGCTCGCCCCAAGTCGTGCTGCATGAAGAAATCAATGTAAGTGAATGGAGCGTCTTAATGCACACTACTGCAGTCGCTCCGAGTTGAAAAAAGGTTCCTGTACTACTTCAATCCGACTTGTACCCATTGATTTCAATGGAAGTCGCCTCCAAGTCAGATTTCCGTTCACAGTGAGGCAACTTTACAGGAAGTCGCCCCAGTGTGAACCTGTTCTAAGGTAAACCCCTCCCTCCCACAGGGGAACTGCACACCAAATTTTAAATAAAAAAACAGCATGGGTTCCCCTCCAGGATCATACCAGGCCCTTGGGTCCCCCCAAAATCCATACCAGACCCTTATTCGAGCACGCGGCCCGGCCGGTCAGGAAAGGGGTTGGGGACGGGCGAGCGCCCCCTCCTAAACCATGCCCTGCGGCCCCCCCACCCCAAAGCATCCTGTCCCTATGTTGATGGGGTCAAGGGCCTCTTCCCGAAAACCCTGGTCGTTGGTTGTCGGGATCTGCGGGCGGAGGGCTTATCTGAATCTGGGAGCCCCCTTTAATAAGGGGGCCCCCAGATCCCGGCCCCCCACCCTATGTGAATGGGTATGGGGTACATCGTACCCCTACCCATTCACCTGGTGGAAGTAAAATGTTAATAAAAACACAACACAACGTTTTTTAAAGTAATTTATTAGGCAGCTCCTGGGGTTTTCTTCCGACTTCTCCCTTCTGCCAGGCACCTCCGCTATCTTCTTCCAGCTCTTTTCCTAGCGGGGGCCCGGTCTTCTACCTCCTTCCGACTTCGGGGGGGTCTTCTTCCGACTTTGGGGGTCTTCTTCAGAGTTCGGGGGGTCTTCCAATTTCTACGCTCTCTTCTCCGGCTCTCCAGTTCTTTCTCCCTTCTGCCGGGCACCACCGCTGTCTTCTTCCAGCTCTTTTACCAGCGGGGGCCCGGTCTTCTGCGTCGCCTTCTTCCCTCTTCTCTTCTTCGATGTTGACTCGACGCTCCCTCCCGCTGTAATGCCGGATGTGCGGTGCACAACGATTTATATTGGCCTCTTATGACGTCACAGTCCCAGCATGCTCCGGGTGGTGACGACATAAGGGGGCAGGGTACGGTTCAGGAGGCGGGGCTGCTCGCTTGTCCCCACCCCCTTTCCTGACCGGCCGTGCTGCGTGCTCGGATAAGGGTCTGGTATGGATTTTGGGGGACCCCATGCCAGTTTTTTATTTAAAATTTGGCATGAAGTTCCCCTTCTGGAGGCGACTTCAAGTCGCGTTGTAAGTCGCGCTGAAGTCGGCCCAAGTCGTGCTGTGATTCATACTGAAGTCGTGTCCAAGTTGCCTCCCAAAGTCACGCTGAAAGTCGTGTTGCCCCTGTGTGAATGGGCTCTTAAGCTAGTGCATTGTTGGTTCACTTACCCTTTCCTTCGATTTCCCTTCTAAATGTTTTTTTTCTTTGTCTGAATTTCTCACTTCCTGTTCCTTCTCAGTAAGCTTAGTCAGCGTGCCCGCCCCCTCCCATGAGACTACATCCCTGCGGGGAGACGCTAGTCTCCCCGCAGGGATAAAGTCCCAAGGGAGGGGGCGAGCACGCTGACTAACCCCCAGCCAGAACAGCTCGGATGATGGGGGCAAGCTTACTGAGGCGGAACAGGAAGTGAGAAATTCAGACAAAGAAAAAAAACATTTAGAACGGAAATCGAAGGAAAGGGTATGTGAACCAACAATGCACTAGCTTAAAGGAACCTATTTAGAAAGTAAAAAACAAACCTTTACAACCCCTTTAAGAATCAGTGGGGACAGGGGGAATCCCTGATGTGATTTGAGAAGGTGAACTAGTCTGACCTGACTGCTACCTAGGGAGTAAAGCAAAGAGGCCAAAATCATGTGAAATGTGAGAACCCATATCAAAGGATTTCAGAAACTGCCAGTTCACTTTGTCAATGGCCTTGTTTGCATTCGTAGACATGAGCAAATAATAAGGTAGTCCTTGACTGGGTGGACTGAATGAGATTGATGTTGTTTCTGGCTTCCCGTAATGAGACAAAGCCAACTTGATCAGTATGATCAATTTAAATGGAGGTAGGGTAGGAAGGAATCTGTTGGCTCAAATTTAAAAAAAAAAGTTTCAGGAATGGGATCACTGATCGTTACTAAACTGAGTAGGACCTGGAACTTTACTGACTTAGGGGAAGAGATGGCTAATTTGAATTTCCCTGCTGTAGTAGGTCCATCTATTGCTTTTTGAGGAAAAAAAAATCACTTGTATTGCTATGTGGTATTTTCATACAGCAGGCAACTTATGAGCAGGGACGGACTGACCATTCGGGCACTGCCCGAGGGCCCCATGCCACTAGGGGGCCACATCAGGGTAGGCCAGCCTCATTAAAACCAGGGACAGTATGTAAAAATCTGTGTTTTTTAAAAAAAATCCCAAGATTATAGCTGTGTGTGTGTATGTGTATTCTGTGTGTATGTATACTGTGTGTGTATATTGTGTGTCTGTGTGTGTATACTGTATGGCTCCATAATCTATTGCCTGGGGGCCCCATAATCTCTTATGGCCCGGGGGCCACATGAGTTGTCAGTCCGCCCCTGCTTATGAGTTGGGTTTGGAATTTGCTTCTTTCAGTGCTGAAAGCTTAGTGCTGGTAGCTTTTTCTGCAGAGCTCCCAACACTGAGGGCAATATACCCTAATCCCTAATCCAGTGATGGCGAACCTTGGCACCCCAGAACTACATTTCCCATGGTTCTCATGCACTCTGCAGTGTAGCTGTGCTCATGGGAAATGTAGTTCCAAAACATCTGGGGTGCCAAGGTTCACCATCACTGCCCTACTCACTCTACCCTACCACCCTAGCCCTTACTAATGTAAATGTACTTCCTTGTTTGTATACTCGCCTCACCTTCAGCAGGATCCTCTGCTCCAATGACTAACCATTTGGGGCTCAAGGTCCCTGTAATGTAGGGTGACCAGAAATTCCCAGTTTCAGGGGACAGTCCCCTGATTGAGGACACTGTCCCTGGACCAAGTCTGTCCCTGGTTTTGTCCCCAGATTGGATTTAATAGGGGGCAGGGGCAATTTCAAAGACAGCCAGTGCAGAATTAAAATAAAAAAATTATACACCCCCGCTCCGCCGTGCCTACTAGCATAAGGGGGGTTTATTTTTTTTCATGATCTGTGCCCCTTTCTGATGATCATGTGCTGGTCGGAGCGAAGGGAATATTTCTTCAGTTTCGGGTGCATGCCCATTCAGCTTCGCTTGCATGTTCTTCTGCATTGGCTCAAATCCTGGTCAGCCACCTGCCTATCTCCTTGCCTTCCCTGGTGGAGTGATCTTCCTCCGCTCCCCATCCAGTAGTAGCCGGGGGCCCAAAGAGTAAGACTTGAGAGGCTGTGAGGCGGGCAGCCATGGGAAGAGAGTCGCTGATTGTTGCCATTACTAGTAAAGAAAAAATATGTCCCCGGATTTCATTTTAAAAATCTGGTCACCTTATTGTAATGGAATATACCGTTTCGGCCGAGGAGCCAATATGTTTCCCCAGCGAATACTCATTATCAATAACGAATACAATCACTGTAGCACTGGTAAAAGATACAAAATGGATCCTGTGACAAGGTGCAATGAAAGATATGTCTCGTCTTTGCTGTATTTTTAGAATGTATGCAAGTGTTGGCAATTAAAATGATTACATATGTCTGTGTTTATTGACCACAATTTTTCCTATCTCTTGAGCCTTCAACCCCAGGTAATGTAAAGTACTCGGCAGATAACACAACCCTTTATATAATAATCCTGAGAGATAAACACATGACGACGCTAAAGATGTTTGACAACAGAAACTTGACTCTTCTCCAGGTAAATGAAAAAAGAACGATGCTGATAAGGCATTTTCGTGTATGTGGCGCTTTAGAGTTCTATTCTTCTATTAGTTCTGGGAACTTGGGGCCAGATTCAGGTAGAATTACGTTACTCCGCAGCGGCGTAACGTATCCCATTTACGTTACACTGCCGCAGGTTTACAGCGTAAGTGCCTGATTCACAAAGCTCTTACCTGTAAACTTGCGACATGTCCCCTGTCGTACAACGCGTGTCACCAGATTTCTGGAAATAGCCGAGCTGCGACTCGGCACTATACGACGCCTGCGCCCGCCGTGTAGAGCTGACTTTGCAGGCGCCGTATAGTGCCGACTCGCAGCTCGGCAATTTCCGGAAATCTGGTGACGCGCGTTGTGCGACAGGGGACCTGTTTCACAAGCCGCCAATCATCTAACCGAAGGATAGGAACGCCCATATCAGGTACTATCAGGTAGAAGTTCAGATAAACAGGGTAGTCCAAAGTTCAAGCCAAAAGGTCAAGGGCAGGTGAGATCAGAATAGTCCAATAGGCAAGCCGAGGTCAAGGTAGGAGAAGGCAGCAATCCGGTAGAGTATAGCCAAGGTCAGGTAAACAGGAACAAGATCAGATAAGGTTTTTCCAGGATCCAGGAAACACTCCAAACAAGCGCTGTGACAAACCAGCAACTAGCCACAGGAAAGGGAGAGGTTTAAATAGCCCGCTCAGGGCTCTGATTGGCTGGACGGAGCTACAGATCTTGCGCGCCCGTGCGCGCGCACCTGCACGCACCCGCGCGCGCCAACACCACGCACGCGCGCGCCAACACCACGCGCGCGGCGCAAACAGCCGCGATTGCACCGTTCTGGAAGGCAGGTAAGAGTTAGTGCCCTGACAGCCCAGTCCCGCAGTCATCGGAACCCGGAAGCCCTGGACAAAATCAGAATATAAAGGTATGTACGGAGAAAAAAAAAAAACGACCTGCCGAAAGTAAATGTCCTTAGTATGCTTGATGTAATGTTAAAAAAAAATTTTTTGGGTGAACCCCCGCTTTAAGTCCTTGTTTGCATACCCACCTCTCCTTCCCTTAATCTTGCGATCTGATAATCAATCTTTCTGTGACAGGGTCCCTGAAATGGAATCTACTGTTTCAGTTGAGGTGCCAATATTTTTCCCGAGCGTAAACTAATGACATCACTGTAGCACTAGTCAAGCATACAAAAAACACCTGGTCAAGCATATAAAATGGATCCTTTAGAAGAGTCACGAGGTGCAATAAAAGATAGGCAGAAATCTTGCCTTATGTTTTTTTTATAATGCATGCAAGTGTTGTTGATAAGTATAGTTATTACCTATGTCTGTGTGTTTTATTGACCGTGATCTTTTCCTATCTTCTGAGCCTTCCCCCTCAGGTAAGGTATAGCACTCGGCAGATAACACAACCCTTTATGCAATAATCATGAGAGATAAAAGAATGACGAAGTTGAGGTTGTTTGACAGCAGAAACTTGACCCTTCTCCAGTTTAAATAGGAAAATGAATAAAGAATCGCCTCGATAGGACAATTTGTTCCATTAACAATAAGTTAGGTTTAAAGTTCTCCTCCTTCAGTTCTGAGATTCTGGTGCTTGTAGCTATTGTCATAGAACGACATAGGCCGGCCATGCACGGCTCGAAACTCGACCAGATCAGTAGGAATCGGCAAGATTCAAACCAATCATGAGCAGGCTGAATGTACCGGGTTGATCAATCGATCAACTTGGGTACAACCAGCCTTCCATATTCACTTCCAATTATCGAAAGAGGCTAATATAGACGCTAGCAATAATCACTGTGGTCTCCTGGTGGGGCTGGCTTTCCTTCGACACAATCCTCCACTCCGATGACTTATCACCAGGGCCGGATTTGCCCTCCCTGCCGCCCCAAGGCCAGGTTCCACAATGCACCCCCTCCCCGCCAACCGAACCAGCCCCCCCCCCCCCTAATCAACGGAGAATGGCAACTGGATGGCAGGGGCGGCACAGTTAGTTCAAATATTATTAAAAAAAAATCTTTTACTTTTTTATCACTTTTTTTTTATTTATAGCTTCTCGTTTTCCTTTTTTTTTTGGTATAATTTTCTTATTTTTAACATTATTTTTCTTATTCTTTACTTTTTTAATTACTGTATTTTCTGGCGTATAAGACTACCTTTTACACTTAAAAAAACTGGCCAAAAAGCAGGGGTCGTCTTATACGCCGGGTCAACTGCTCGGATGCCTGCTGGATGTGCGGTAATACTGTATGTAGCTTTGGCTACATACAGTATATTCCTCTTAGCCAATCCCGGTGAGCGATGTATTCAAATTAATACAGAGCCTGCTCAGATTGGAGTAACAACCTCTGCCAATCCGAGCAGGCTACATACAGTAGCCTGCTTGGATTGGCTTTGAGAGTCAGAGAGGCATGGGCTGATGATGTTACAGCCTCTGCCAATCCAAGCAGGCTTTGTATTCATTAATAGAATACATCGCTCGCCGTGATTGGCTCCAGCTCCAGCAAGAAGGAAGAAGAAAATGGCTCCAGAAGGAAGAAATATGAAGCGTCGGAAGCCTCGGAAGGGGGGTTGTCTTATACGATGAGTACAGGCAAAAAATCTTAAAAAACAACTGTAAAATTAGGGGGTCGTCTTATACGCCCGGTCGCCTTATACGCCGGAAAATACGGTACTTTTTTATTTAATTATTTATTTTTTATCTTTTTTTTTTATAATTTTTTTTTTTTTCACTTAACTTTATTGCTCTGTCACCTCCAATTGTGTGATAGCAATTGGAGGTGATATGTTCTCTTTATTGACCCTGTTACCTCCAAAACAGGAGTCCTAGCACTGTGCTAGAACTGCTGTCACGGCTGAGATGGGAAGAGCGCAGCTCACCCCTCTTACTGTGTACATGGGCGGCAGGGACAGAAGACAGACTCTGCAGCCGGGGGGGAGGACGGATTCCCGAAGACAGAGCCAGCAGATAGAGGTGTGTGTGTGTGTGTGTGTGTGGGGGGGGATGGATGGCAGCACAAAGTGATTTTGGCGACATCGCAGCAATCACTTGTTAACGAGCAAGCAAATTCCCCCACACTACATTTAGTCCTGCTAGAAAGCAACTTACCGCCCTTAACTATATGTTCCGGGCATCTGGGTACGCCATGCAACTGCTGCCCCTTGGTGCCTTGCCGCCCCGAGGCCTGGCCTCGGTGGCCTTGTGGGAAACCGGGCCTGCTTATCACCCTGGGTCTCTGCGCTGGAATCTACTGTTTTAGCTGAGGGGCCATTATGTTACTTCAGAGAACACTCATTATCATTACCTAGCGACATCACTATGACACTGGTCAAGCATACAGAAAGCAACAAGGTGCAATAAAAGATAGGCAGAAGTCTTGATTTATTTTCATAATGCATGCGAGTGTTGGTACTAAGTATAGTTATCGCCTATGTCTGTGTATTTTATTGACCGCGATCTTTTCCTATCTCCTGAGCCTTCACCCTCAGGTAATGTAAAGTACTCGGCAGATAACACAACCCTTTATATAATAATCCTGAGAGATAAAAGAATGACGAAGTTGAGGATGTTTGACAACAGAAACTTGACCCTTCTCCAGCTTTACCAGGAAAATGAATAAAGAACCGCCTTGATAAGAGAAAACACAGAGCCAGGTACTTCCCAAGAACTGAATGGGCGAAGGTCACTCAGCTGTTTCCAGCAAGTTCATTAACTTTTTGTTGCTGAGCATTGGCTGGAGGATATAACACATTCACTATTGCAATCTACTGTACACAACATTTCCAGGGAGCAAATGATATCAGCACAGAAAGACCAGCCCTACCCTGTTCAACATTTGCAAAGTAACCAATTAAAATGCTAATTAAGACATTAACCACGACCCGGACCATTATGCAGGTTAACGACCTTGCCCCTTTTTGCGATTCGGCACTGCGTCGCTTTAACTCCCAAACAAAATTGGCGTCCTTTTTCCCCCCACAAATAGAGCTTTCTTTTGGTGGTATTTGATCAACTCTGCGGTTTTCATTTTTTGCGCTATAAACAAAAATATAGCGACAATTTTGAAAAAAATGCAATATTTTTTACTTTTTGCTATAATAAATATCCCCCAAAAATATATATAAAATAAAATGTTTTCCTTAGTTTAGGCCGATACGTATTCTTCTACATATTTTTGGTAAAAAAAATCGCAATAAGCGTTTATCGGTTGGTTTGCGCAAAATTTATAGCGTTTACAAAATAGGGGATAGTTTTATTGCATTTTTATTAATTTTTTTTTTTTTACTACTAATGACGGCGATCAGCGATTTTTTTCGTGACTGCGACATTATGACGGACACATCGGACAATTTTGACACATTTTTGGGACCATTGTCATTTTCACAGCAAAAAGTGCTATAAAAATGCACTGATTACTGTGAAAATGACAATTGCAGTTTAGGAGTTAACCACTAGGGGGCATTGTAGGGGTTTGGTGTGACCTCATATGTGTTTCTAACTGTAGGGGGGCGGGGCTGGACGTTTGACGTAATTGAACGTCTTTCCCTATATCAGGGAACAGATGATCAATGACAATGCCACACAGAAGAACAGGGAAGGTGTGTTTACACACACCTCTTCCCATTCTTCAGCTCCGGTGACCAATCGCAGGACACCGGCGGCGATCGGGTCCTCGGGTGCCGCAGGCGAGGTAACGGAGCTTAGGACCGGGTCGCGAGCGCTACGCCGCCGGTGTGCTCACGACCCCACGGCTGGGCTTAAAGAGACACGTACAGGTACATGATTGTGCCCAGTCGTGCCATTCTGCCGACGTATATGGGCGTGAAGGGGTCCTTAAGTGGTTAAAGTTCAGGGTATTAAAATGGAACTATTTTTATAGTCTGGCACACATTGGTCAAATATCGGCCAGTTCAACAGAAACCATCTGACATTTGGCCAGTGTGTACAGCAGCCTGTCCCACAGAAGGCCGACCTAATGTCCGGCTTCTGTTGAACAGGCATGCTAGAAAAGTTTTTTTTATCTTAATGCATAAAATGCATTAAAGTGGATGTAAACCCACTCTCATCCTTTCTAAACTACTGCCGTAGTCCTGATCTATAAGGATATAGATGCCTCCTGCACAGGGCAGCCATCAGGAAAAAAAAATACAAAAAAGGGGGGTTGCCATCCGGGACCTCTGGGCCCTTTAATAATAATAATTAAAAAAAGAAACCTCTGGGCCCTTTAATAAAAAAAATATATATATATATATATATATATATATATATATATATATATATATATATATATATATATATATATAAAAATAAACATTTATAAAAAAAAATAAAAAGGGGGGGCCCTGGGGACCTCTGTGCCCTTTAATAAAAACATAAAAAATAAACATATATATAAACAAAAATAAAAAAATAAACATTTATAACAAATAAAAAAAGATGGTTTGCCATCCGGGGCCCTGGGGACCTCTGGGCCCTTTAATAATGATAATAATAATAAATATATATACATATATATGTGTGTGTATATATATATATATAAAAAAAATATTAAAAAAGGGGGGTTGTCATCCGGGGCCCTGGGGATCTCCGGGCCCCCCCGTACCCCTAAAAAAAAAATTGGCCCTTTAATAAAAAATAAAATAAAGATATATTAGAAAAAAAAAATTATAAAAAAAAGGGGGGGTTTCCATCCGAGGCCCTGGGGGCCTTCGGGCCCCCGGGGACCTCCTGACCTCTATAAAAAAATAATAATTGGCCCTTTAATAATAAATAAAAGAAAAATATAATAAAAGAAAAATATTTTTTTTTATAAAAAATAAATAAAAAAAAGGGGAGTTGCCATATGGGGCCCTATGGGCTTCCGGGTCACTGGGGACCTCCGGACCCCTTTTCCTTCGATTTCCCTTCTAAATGTTTTTTTTCTTTGTCTGAATTTCTCACTTCCTGTTTCTCCTCAGTAAGCTTGCCCCCATCATCCGAGCGGTTCTGGCTGGGGGTTAGTCAGGCAAAACAGCTTACTGAGGAGGAACAGGAAGTGAGAAATTAAGACAAAGAAAATAAAAAACATTTAGAAGGGAAATCAAAGGAAAAGGTAAGTGAACCAACAATGCACTAGCTTAAAGGAACCAATTTAGAAAATAAAAAACAAACCTTTAGGCCCCATGCACACAAGACGCTGGTAAACTCGAGTTCAGAGGCATTTGGGCATTTTTTTCAACTGCCCCTGAACTCATTTAATGTTATCCTATGTGTCCATGCACACATTCACGTTTTTTTGGGTTTTAAAGCAGTTGGGTTTAGGCTCGTTTTTTCAGACGCAAAATTTTGGGTTCAGACGCAAACGTTTTTGCGTTTCAAAGCTTTGGGAGGGTCTACAATGTCTTTGTTATGAACGCTGATAGCCGCAAACGCGGCAAAACGCAGTGAAATTCGTGGCAAAATCGGGCGTTTTAAATGCCGGTTTTTGCCTTTGAAAACTTGAGTTTACATGTGTTTGCATTTGCTTCTCGTATGCATGGGGCCTTACAACCCCTTTAAGATAAAAAAACTTTCTGCCTTTACAGTGACTTGAATGCATTCCTTGCATTAAGGCAAAAAACGTTTAGGCAAGAAATATACATTTATAATATAATAATTTTTCCAAACACGGGAACACTGTACATAATTTTAACTGCATTGGAATCAAGCCGTTAAAAAAAAAAAAAATCCATAGAAAACGTCTGGTTAAATCGGCATTTGAAATACTCCGTTTTATTCCCCGTAAATGAAATCAAGCAGCTGTTTGCGAAGATCGATCACGTGTCATCCCGGCATTCTATGGAAGGTATGTTGAGATTGGCATTCTGACAAAATGTACCTGGAAAATCTATTATTCTGACGCATGTCCTGGACCATCCCTAATACTCCCGAGCACCCATATGCCAGCTCATCGCTGCCGAGGGGGCTGGGTGATGAGTGTCAGGAGATACAATGCAGATGAGGCCCTGGCTCTCTCCGCCAGTCACTGACCACTCCAGGGGTGAGATCACTCCTCGCCAGCTGTTTGTCTGTACCACAATACGGCCTGTCACCAGAGCTGCAAACACACCAGGGAACAATAGACACTATCACTAATCTGCTCCTCAAGTGTTGACTTTAGGAAGGCATCTTCAACTTTCACCATTTTTTGTTCTTTTTCTTAAAGCAGACCTAAAATGAAATCCCACCCTCTGCAACTACATTCCGTAGACGTGTATCTGTAGATCATTTATATTCTTTGTGAAGCTGGCTGTACACTGACGGCTTGCAGGCTTAATAATAAAAAAAGCTACGAGTGCTCCATCCACGCTATACAGTGCGGATGGACGAATCTCCTGCCGTGCCTACTGTATTTTGACAGGTGGCCCCACCAGTTGTAACTAATTGGATGCAGCCACGTTTTGGCTTAGAAGTTTCTATCCGTCTCCTCCGATTTTTCAGTGAGGGATGCCAGCGGGTGGCAACAAGGAGTGCCACCCACTGAGCAGATTTCTACCAGTTCCTTAGGAATTGGATGACATTTGTACAGTGTATGGTCAGCTTGAAAGGGGTTGTAAAGGTACATTTTTTTCCCCTAAATAGCTTCCTTTACCTTAGTGCAGTCCTTCACTTACCTCATCCTTCCATTTTGCTTTTAAATGTCCTTATTTAGGAGCTGTGTGTTAAAGGGTGGGCCCTTTAAGAAAAAAAAAAAATGATATATAAACAAAAATAAAAAAAAGCCCTTTAATAAAAAATAAATATATATATATATATATATATATATATATATATATATATATATATATATAAAAAAAATCGATATAAACATTTTAAATTTTTTAATAAAAAAAGGGGGGTTGCCATCCGGGGCCCTGTAGTAATAATAATAATAATAATAAATAAATATATATATATATATATATATATATATATATATATATATATATATATATATATATATATATATATATATATATATAGATATATATATATATATAAATAAATTAAATAAAAAAATATATAGCAAAAATATTTTTTTTATATAAAAAAAGGGGGGTTGTCATCCGGGGCCCTGGGGATCTCCGGGACCCCGGACCCCTAAAAAAAAATAAAAATAAAAATATATTAGAAAATATATATATATTTTTTATTAAAAAAAAAAAAGGGGGGGGGGGTTGCCATCCGGGGCCCTGGGGGCATTCGGCCCCTGGGGACCTCCGGACCTCTAAAAAAAAAGAAAAAAAGAAAAAAAAAGAAAGAAAATTGGCCTTTTAATAATAAAAACATATTAAAAAAAAAATATATTTTTTCTTTATAAAAAAAAAATAAAAAAAAAAGGAGGGGTGCCATCTGGGGCCCTGTGAACCTCCGGGCCCCTTACAGGTGTACTACCTGTACCCCCCTGATGGCGGCCCTGGTGCCCAGGCACATCCGGCACACACCTATCCCTCCATGAGTGATGAGCTGTCAGTTCCCATGCAGCCAGTGCAGCAATCCAGGGAATTTAAATCCCAGCTGTTGGATTAGGGGATGGATCAGAACAATTCTCAGTGCCGGCACCGAGCATCACTCTGATCTGTCCTGGAATCGCTGCACAGAGAAGAGCGAGAATTTCAAATCCTTGGACCACTGCACTAGCTGTGTAGGCACTGACAGCTCATCACTTATGATAGATAGATTTATACCGCGTACACACGACCGTTTTTCATGACGCAAAATAATTAGAACCTGCTCTATTTTTTCTCGTTGTTTTTCCCGTCGTTCTTTTTCTCGTCGCGAAAACCGATCACGTGTATGCTTTTCCGAGGGGAAAAAACGTGCATGCTCAGAAATTAGCAAAAGCGTCCCAAAGGGTGGCGCCATTCGAATGGAACTTCCCCTTTATAGTGCCGTTGTACGCGTTGTACGTCACCGCGCTTTGCTCGAGTGTTTTTGAAAGTGTGTATGCAAGGCAGGCTTGAGAGGAATTTACGACGAATCACGTTCGAGAAGAATGTAGTTTTTTTGCATGACAGGAAAAACGGTTGTGTGTACGCGGCATCAGGCTTACCTGTAGGTGCAACACATATCTCCTAAACCTACATGGTTTAGGAGATATTTGCAGAAAAGCCTGCACCGATGTCTATGGCGCAGGCGCACTGAGCGTGCCGTTAGTGAAGGCGATCATACCGTCACTGACGTCTCCCGCGCGCATGCATACTAGCTCATTATGCCTTTCTCTTGCAGGGTTTTTTTTTTTTTTAAAGAAATGTTTTAGAGGGTTTACTTCCTCTTTAAGTACAGAGGGGACTGGGGGGATGGGGAGAGTGTAGAGTGATAGTTAATCTTTTAACGTATTCTATGAAAGTGACACTATACTGGTAAGAACCAGGCCTTTTTGTTGTTGACAAGTTTAAATTAGTATTTATTGCTAGACAATTATTAAGAACCCCCAAACATTATAAAGATATTTTTAGCAGAGACCCTAGAGAATAAAATGATGGTCGTTGCAATACTTTTTTGTCACACTGTATTTGTGCAGATGAAAAAGAGTAAACAGTAAAGTTAGCCCAATTTTATTGTATAATGTGAAAGATGATGTTAGGCTGAATAAATAGATACCCCTAATATGTCATGCTTAAAAATTGCGCATTTGCTAATGCAATGGTGACAAACTATGGTACTTAAAAATCTCCATAGGCAAGGCTTTACATTTTTTTACAGGTTACCTGTTTAGAGTTACAGAGGAGATATTGTGCTAGAATTATTGCTCTCGCTCTAACAATCATGGTGATACCTCACATGTGTGTGTTTTTTCTTATTTATTTAACTTTTTATTTTAAAAGCTGTCCCTTTAAAAAAAAAAATTGTGATCATTTTTATTCCTATTAAAAGTAATGTAAACATCCCTTGTAATAGAAATAAGCATGACAGGTCCTCTTTATTGCAAGATCTGGGGTCAAGAAGAACTTAGATCTGACATTTCCAATTAAAACCAAAAAAAAATCAAAGATGTAATTTTACATTTACTAATAAAAGCAAATTGGCCCTTTAAGACCGTTAGGTGACAGTGACATCAGACGTCACTCCGGTCCTCCAATGGCATAGATTCGAGTGGGGGCCATCTTGCTCTCACTCGACTTCCTGCCCATTGCTCCACAAGATTACATAGTTTCCGCCGCTACCGACGGCTCCGGTAAGCGGGGGAAACGACCGGGAAGCGGATGAAGGTGGCAAATTCTCCGCTGGGTCCAATTTTATGTGAAAGAGGATCGCCAACTGTTTTAAAAAAATACCAGGGTTATGGCAGCTAGCTGCTGCCATAATCACGGTATATACCGGTAATGTCAAAGTAACGACGTATATATACAGTGGGCAGTCCAGAAGTGGTAAAATGTATTCTATACAAATATATGCAGTATTCTTAAAGAGGAGTTCCACCCAAAAGTGGAACTTCCGCTTTAAAGCGGAGTTCCACCCAAAAATGGAATTTCCGCTTATCCCACTCCTCACCCCCTTACATGCCACATTTGGCATGTAATTTTTTTTGGGGGGGGGAGTGGGGGCTTCAGGAGAAGGGCACTTCCTGTCCCACTTCCTCCTTCCGCCGAGGGGCTGCAAAGGCGATTAAGCTTAATCGCCTTTTGGCAGCCCCTCCCTGTAGGCGATCGCCTAGGACACGTGACAGGTCCTAGGCGATCGCCTGTCCAATCAAACAGCGCCGGGCCGCTCGCGCATGCGCAGTGCCGCTCGCGCATGCGCAGTGGGTGCCCAGCCGTGAAGCCGAAAGCTGTCACGGCCGGGTGCCCACAGTGACAATGAAGACACCGGCCGGGGAGGGGGGGAGAGGAGCGGAGCCCCGGCCGGGGCGTCGCTGGAACGCTGGAGCAGGTAAGTGTCTGTTTATTAAAAGCCAGCAGCTACACTTTTTGTAGCTGCTGGCTTTTAATAAACATAAATATTGGCTGGAACTCCCCTTTAAGCACTCCTTGCCCCCTTACATTACATTTGGCATGTAATTTTTGTTGGGGGGGAGTGGGGGTTTGTTAGGAGTGGGATTTTCTGTTGCACTTCCTCCTTCCGCCTACAGGCCGTCTAATCGACTCCTCCTCTCGCCCTAGGCAGCCCCTCCCTCTAGGCGATCACGTGACAGGTCCCAGAAGATCGCCTGTCCACTCCTAGAGCATAGCGCGACTCGCGCATGTGCAGTGCGTGCCCAGCCGTGAAGCCGAGAGCTGTCACGGCCGGGAGCCCAGAGTGGCAATGGAGGTGCCGGCAGAGAGGAGGAGAAGAGGAGCGACGCTCTGGGCGGCCGCATCGCTGGACTGTGGAACAGGTAAGTCAGAAGCTACACTTTTTGTAGCTGCTGACTTTAAGTAAACATAAAAAGCCTGGAACTCCGCTTTAACTGCAAAAAAGTACCTTCAATTGCTCTCAGCTGTCTCCAAATCTCTAAATTCCGTCTTTCTTTTTTTTCTTGCTGCTGGCTACGGTTATTTTCCACGGCCCCACTTTATGTAGGAACATAGTCACTCTCTTTTGCTTTCTCCCAAAATGGACTATAGACTATGGAATTTGTAGTGTGCACAGAGCAGTGCATATGACTGCAACTGAAGCCGACCATAGACAGTTGAAATCTCGGCCGGTTCAGCAGGGCCCAGAAGAGATTCAAGCCATGTATAGGCAGGCTGATTGTACCAAAATCAATTGATCGACTTGGGTTCAACCAACATGTCAGATTTTTAGGATATGATTATTGCCAGAGGCTTTAGGCGCAAGCAATAATCACTGTGTGTTCGCCCGGAAGGGACAGCTCCGCAGGAGGGATTTAGACATTATCTTTCCTGCAACTCCATAGCTCCCAAGTGTCCCTCATTTGTCCCTCAGTTTTGGTCCGATTTATATTGTTGTAGAAAAAATGAATTATTTATCTTTCAAAAAGTGTTTTCCAGCTCTAAACCTTTCCTCCAATTTCTCAATTGCTGCATTTGTAAATTTCAAAAGCCAATAGCCAAAGTGGTAAAAAAAAAAGCATATTTTTTTTTGTATAATTCTCCTTTGCTTGGCAGGGGGTGTGTCCTACGTCTACATACTTTTGCTAATAGCTGTCCCTCGTTCCCATCTCAAAAAGTTGTGAGGTATGCAAGTCGCGGTTGTAGGAAAGAAAATCGTAATATCTATGGCCGCCCTTAAATGCACTGCTCATTCCAAACAAATGTAAGCGCGAGGGAAAGGGAGAGGTTCATGAAGGATATTACAAGGAAGAAGAAATACAGTAAAACCTTGGTTTGCTAACATAATTCGTTCCAGAAACATGCTTGTAATCCAAAGCACTTGTATGTCAAAGCATTTTTTTACAGGGTATAAAAGAGAAGAAAGGCACCTCTAAGTTGCTACATGTTGTACCATTAAATGTAACCATATTGCTACACTTAGAGGCGCCTCTCTTCTCTTTTATACTCAGTTGTGACATGACGCTACTCTTATATCAAGACATCGCTTGTATTAAAACATTTTGCTTGTCTTGCAAAATGCTCATAAACCAAGTTACTCTCAAACCAAGGTTTTACTGTACACGGTAAGAAATCTATGCAAAATAGATTACAAGGCCATTAAGTAGTGGATGTGTATGAATCATATTTGTGAGAATAAGGATATTTTTTTAGTGTTGCTTTAAAGTGATTCTAACGCCTATGCATTGAGGTGAAACCCCAACCCCAATTTTTTTTTTTTACCAGAGCCCGATCCAATACAGTGATGTGCACGAGCACAGCGGCTCCAGCCGCTGTTTCTCTCCTCATTGGACAGATTTATAGCAGCTGGAGCCATTGGCTCCCGCTGCTGTCAATCAAATCCTGTGACATGGGAGCGAGAGCGGGGCCAAGTCCCGCTGTCTGTGTCAATGGATGCAGCAGCGAACCCACACAGGTGCCCCCAGGGAAGGCAGCTTTCCGTGGGGGCACCTGATGAAAAGAAGAGACTTGGAGCGCCGGCAGGGGGACCCCATAAGAATAGGGTCGGGGCTTCTCTGTGCAAAACGATTGCACATAGCAGGTAAGTATAGACATGTTTATTATTTTTATTTAAAAAAAAAAACCTTACAACCCCTTTAAGTGTATGAATAAACGCAAAATGAATTAATGTACAAAAAAGCAAACTGATAATGAAAAAATAAAACCAATACAAACATGAAAAACTACTTTCAAACCTGAAAAAAGCCAGGAAGGGTTACTACCACCTTAAGACAGTACTGTTGAAGAGATATGCAAGTGCAGACTGAGCAGATGTAAAAATAATTTAGCAATTCTGAATGTTCCCGAAAGCTCTACATTTTACTGGCATGCTGGAGCTACAGAATCCCAGCAAAGCCTGAAGCAGTGGTTACATTTTAAGACAGATCACAGATATTAACACTTTATAGAAAGCATCTAGCTAGGATTACAGTTCCTGAGGTAACCCAGCACAAAGTGCCTATATAAGTCATGGCTGTAAGTCCTCTGTCACATGGCCAGCCAGGGGGCTGTAAAAACAGGCACTAGAGTCACGTTTTATTGCCACCCGATTGGCCACCTAAAACCTAAACATACAGTCGGAGGGGGCTGTACACATGCTGTCACAAATTTAACATAGCTAATCAAGTTAAAGTAGATGTTCACCCTCATAATAAAGTTCCCTCTTCTCCACCCTCCTCCCTTCCTGTACGTGAATAGCGTTGTTTTTTTTACCTTTTATCTACCTTTTTTTGTAAACCAAGCTGTCCATCCCACTACGCCAGGCGAATGATGTGCACAGTGCTCTGGGAATGATGTGCTTCCTGGGATATGCACTTGACATGTGCAATCAGTTTCGGTCTGAATAGAAATTCGGACACATTTTTGGTTGTTCGGAGATCCGGATGTATATGAATCTCCGAATGGAGAATGAATTTCATTCAAATCCATCAAAATTTGTTTTGTTCATTTGTTTTCTAATGAATTTCAACTTTTCAGAACAAATAGAATTTGAATTCTGTGTGAAGAAATAGCTGGTTGTTAAGCAACGGGCCGGGAAGACGGCCACCCGCGTCCCTAACAACCAGTGAGTCTTCATCTGTCAGCGGGCTTCTCCACTGACAGATGAATGTAAAGAAAAGAATGCCGGCAATAGAAAAATGTTTAAAAAAAGGTGTAGTGTCTCTCCCCCAGTCCATACCAGGCCCTTATATGAGCATGCAGACCCGAAGGGCCTGGTATGAATTGGGGGGGGGGGGGGGGACCCTACGTTGTTTTTTTAAACTTCTTGCCGGCCCGCTGCTTAACAACCAGCAATTTCTTCACACAGAATTTGGATCAGTTGATCTTTTTTTGAATTCTAATATTTCTGAAAAGTTGGAATTCATTAGAAAATTTATAAATGAAACTCATTTTAACAAAAAAAAAACAAATTCCGAAACCAAACGGAACAAATTCCATAACGAAACAAAATTAGTAATATAAACTAAACTTAAATAATATGTTTAATATTAATAATTCATATGTTTAGCGTAGTGGAATTAGTGTTCAATTCACAGAGAAGGAGGGGGCGGGCCTAGCAGTGCATCATTGGGAGGCACACCCGCTGAACCCGGAAGAGCCCATGGGCCTCTCAATGACATCACAATCAGCATGGCGGTGCAGGATGGAGGAATAGTAGAAGACAAGAGGATGTCAGCAGGACAACGCTGGATCCATTGGGTGGGTAAATATGGGAAATGTGCAGAACCTACCCCCCCCCCCCCCCATAGCAGGGGTAAAAAAAGGAGTTGGGGGGGTACAGTGAAGATCCGCTTTAACAGGCAGCATTGCTTGTGAAACTGGCCAAATCAAATCAAGGGGGGTCATGCCGTAACTGCAAGACAAATGCTTTGCTTGAGTTTGCGCCACGCTAGTTCTATTGCAAATTGCCGCTCAGCGAAAAAAGAAAAGAAAAAAAAAACACAGGCATTCAGGATAATTTCCTGCACGTCTGGAAGCTACTGTTTAGCAACCCTCTGTAAAGCGAAATACTGCAGGAACAAGACAATGAATTCTTCTGAAGTAATGTTTGAAGGTGGTAGTAGGATCTCTAGTTCAGCCATCCTTACCAGGGTTCCTCCAGAGGTTGTTAGGGATTCCTTGCCCTGTGGCTGATTACCTTCCCACCTGATGGTGCCTATATATTTCTGGGGCCAACACCACTTGATTGAACCAACGTCATTACAACAATGGTCATTTTAGCAGTCTGTTAGGGTGACAGTCTGACCTCCACTGTATGGGGCTACTCATTTGCCACCGAAGTAAGGGCATTTTCCCCACTGAGTTGATTTTAGCGAACCAGAAACGTACTTCAAGGGATCTTCTTGGGCAAAAAGGTTGAGAAAGGGCTCCACTGAACCCCGATTAGAAAAGGCATCTCAAAGGCTAGATTCACACCTATGCGTTTTTTGTAGTTTAGAATATTTTGGAAAGGGTCAGAGACTTTTTTTTCCCCGCAGCAGGTCGCATTTTTGGTGCGGGTCCATTGAAGTCTATTACATCCAAAACGCAAGTGTTGCATGTATGGATGCGTTTTGCGGGGGGAGGGTTTGGCTAGTAGGAAAGTATGAGGCCTCGTACACACGACAGAGATTCTCGGCAGAATTCGCCGAGAAACTCGGTCAAAACCCGGATTCTGCCGAGAATCTCTGTCGTCTGTACAGTTTTGGCTCGATGGAGCCGCCGAGGAGCTCGACGAGAAAATAGAGAACATGTTCTCTATTTTCTCGTTGGCCGCGTTGTTCTATAGGAGAAGGCGGCCCGCCGAGCTCTTCGGCGGCTTCATCCCAAAACGAGACGAGGAACTCGACGTGCCAAGCACGTCGAGTTTCTCTGTCGTGTGTACGAGGCCTGACAGTTCTGTTCATGGAGTGTGACTTTGAAGAGACTTTACGCTCTCTGGCACTAAAGTAGCATCAAAGTAGTGCAGGAATGTGTCCAAAGCTGTATGTTAGGGTTAAGGGCTAGGGTTAAATGTTGGGGTTAAGTTTAGGGTTAAGGGTTAGTCCTAACACTAATGATTACCGCTAACCCTGACTTTTAACCCGTAACCCTAACATGCAACTTTGGACACATAGACTGGTGTACACAGAATCTGGTGCAGCTGTGCATAGTAACCAATCAGCTTCTAGGTTTTATGCCGCGTACAGACGGTCGTTTTTTGTGATGAAAAAAAACGACGTTTTTCAAACTTCATTTTCAAAAACGACGTAGCATACACACCATGTTTTTTTCCAAAAGCTCTAGCAAAGCGCTGTTACGTTCAGCACGTACGACGGCACTCTGTTCCTTTCAAACTCGCGTCCTAACTTGCTTCTGAGCATGCGCGGGTTTAAAAACGTCATTTTAGCTACACACGGTCATTTTTTGTGACACAAAAAACAACGTTTTGAAAATTATTTTTTTTTGGTCGTTTTTCAGAAGACATAAAACAAAGTTTTCCCCACACACGGTTATTTTAATGAGAGAATTATGTTTTTTTTTTTAATCATACTTTTTGGATGCTGCATCTATCCTCTGCCGACTCTAAGGCCCCATACACACGGGAGGATTTATCCGCGGATACGGTCCAGCGGACCGTTTCCACGGATAAATCCTCTCGAGGATTTCCACGGATTTCCATGCGATGGAGTGTACTCACCATCGCATGGAAATCCGCGCCGAAATCCTCTGGCAATGACGTGTCGCGCCGTCGCCGCAATTATGACGCGGCGACGTGCGCGACGCTGTCATATAAGGAATTCCACGCATGCGTCCAATCATTACGACGCATGCGGGGGATCCCTTCGGACGGATGGATCCGGTGAGTCTGTACAGACCAGCGGATCCATCCGTTGGGATGGATTCCAGCGGATAGATTTGATAGCATGTCATCAAATATTTATCCGCTGGAAATCCATCCCAGGGGATAAATATCCGCGGAAACAGATCCGCTGGAGTGTACACACCATAGGATCTATCCGCTGAAACCCATTCGCTGGGATTTTTCAGCGGATGGATTCTATCGTGTGTATGGGGCCTAAGGCCCCGTACACACGACCGGATCGATCCGCTGAAACTGGTCCTCCGGTCGTGTGTAGGCCCGAGCAGACAATTGTCCCGCGGATCGGACAGTTTCCAGCGGATAAAAATTTCTTAGCATGCTAAGAAATATGTCCGCTGGAAACCTGTCCGTCGGACGTATTCGGTCGTCTGTACAGACTCACCGGACACGTCCGACCGACCGCCATGCCACGCATGCGTCGTACTGACTCGACGCATGCGTGGAAGCTTTGAACATCCAGGGCCGCCCACGTCGCAGCGACGGCGCGGCCACGCCCCGCGTATTGTTTACGCGCGGATTTCTGTCTGATGGTGTGTACAACCATCAGACAGAAATCCGGCAGCGGATCTATCCGCTGAAAACGGTCCGGCGGACCGTTTTCAGCGGATCGATCCGGTCGTGTGTACGGGGCCTGAGGCCTCGTACACACGACCGAGAATCTCATCGTAAATGAAACATCGTTTTCCTCGACGAGTTTCTTGTCAGGCTTGTCGAGAATCTTGTCAAGCTTTCTTTGCGTACACACTGTCAAGACAAAATCTCGTCGTTCTCAAACGCGGTGACGTACAACACATACGACGGCACTATAAAGGGGAAGTTCTATTCCATTGGCGCCACCCTTGGGGCTGCTTTTGCTAATCTCATGTTACTGCGTGTTAAGTAAAAGTTTGGTAAGAGACGATTCGCACTTTTCAGTCTGTTACAGCGTGACGCTATCTCTATTACGAACGCTACTTTTACCGAAGGTGCGCTCCCGTCTCATACTTTATTCTGAGCATGCGCGGGTTTCTAAGCATACACACAAACGTGTTTCTCGTTGTAAACCAGCCCGACGAGAAACACGATGAGGAAATTGAGACTCCCGACGAGAAAAAAGAGACAGTTTTCTAAACGAAAAACATACACACGGCCATTTTCCTCGGCATAAAAGCTCTGCCACCAAGTTTCTTGATGGATTTTGTCGAGGAAAGCGGCCGTGTGTACGAGGCCTAACACCGCTGATCGCTCTGTTCTTAGAGACCTGACTGTCAGTCAATGGCTCTCTGCTCTGCCACTGGAGGGCTGGGCTGTGGAGGGGGCGGGAGCATCCGACTCAGGCTCTTAGCGGCTTGCTGAGAGGCTGAGCCAGGTGATGGTTCAGGCATGTGGGTGGATCCCAACCACATGGTCGGCATCCACCAGCTCTGTGACGTCAGCCGATACCGAGCTTCAGCCTGCTGTCTGCTGAAAATGGGTCACAGGAGTGGAGAACAAACTGCACTGCTGTGATCCACGGGAGAAGTACAACCAAACAAGCTTTGGCTGTACTTTTCCTTTGATTGAACAAGCTGAAGTTAGACGCCGATTGATTGCTCCAGTTTTAGTAAATCTATGGGCTTAAGGTACTTCCCTTTAATCCCTCCACATCTAAATAAAAGGTTACGTAGAGATGTGAGGGGAGGGACAGAGGAGCTAGGCCAGCAAAAAGAGTAATTAGAATTTTCTAAAAGTGGAGAGGGCTATGCCATTCAAGGAGGGAGGGACTGTGGCTCTCCGGGGCAAGTTCACTCGCTCATTGCAAGTAAATCAAAATAATTTAGACCCCTTTCACACTGGGGCGGCTTGCAGGCGACCTGAAACAGTGGCTGCTGTCACACTGGAGTGGTGCACTGGTAGGACGGAAAAAAAAGTCCTGCTAGCTGCATCTTTGGAGCGGTGTGTATATTGCTCCTTCATCGCTCCTGCCCATTGAAATTAATGGGACACCGTGGCTATACCACCGGCAATATCTGCAGAGGCGCATTATGGGCGGGTTTAACCCTTTTTCAGCCGCTAGCTGGGGGTAAAATTGACCCGCTAGCGGCCGAATATCGGCGCCAAATTGCAGTAACGCGCCACTAAAAGTAGCGGCGCTTTACTGCCACCGCACCTCCCGCCCCAGTGTGAAAGGGGCATTATGGGGGAAAAAAACCGCTGCAAGGAAATACACTATTTCACTAAATTTGCTTGATTTTTCTGTACTTTGTTGGTGACAGGGTCTCTTTAGAAGCAAGAGTGAGTAAAGTCAAATTTTAAGGAAAACAAGATACAGTTGCCAACTTTTAGCTGTTTGCGTTCATTCTTTACAAAAATTACGACTTCTGGGATCTGAGCGGGTTGTAGGACATTTCCATTGTCTGCAGTATTTTAGTGAATAGATAATGTCTCTGGGTGAAAGGTTTGCCGTTGGTTCCTGCTGATAACCCTAAAGTGTAATCGTTTCCACTGCATATTTATTTTTTTAAATACAGACCATTACACGGCTCATGTGACTATTAGAGGATAGAAGATTGTGAAATGTAAAGCTGCATGCCAAAATCCCAACTGACATCATTCAGATCTGTTTACTGTAATGAGCATTTTGTATTGTTGGAAGTTCCACGTAAGTAAAGTATTATCTACTTTTACTGGAACTCTTGAGTGACCTCATCCTCTAACACGGTCACAGTCCATGATGTGACCCCGGAGAAGGCACAGGACGGAGGTGCTCAGGTCCTCAGAGCACATCACATCATCATAAAAGGGGGTATTGTAAGGTGAGCCTTGCTAAGGGGATGTTGGTTTTCTGAAGACTTCCTTGGTCGTGCCCTCTTGCCATTCACTTCCTCCAGACCGGAGTGCACGGAGAATTTTTGGGAACCATCAATGTGTGCCTTGGGGTCAGCAGGAAGCTATCACTATTTAATGACCTAATTAACCTACAGGTCTATAAATAGTATGTTAGATCTTCCCTGCTGGGTGGCTACAAAATGGACACAAGCTGGCCATACAACAGTAGAGTTTTGTTTGAAAATTTACGTTTTTAGAAAGCAACATTTTGTAATGATTAGCGGGGTCAAATCGATGTTTGTTTTCTACTCCTATAGCTGGATTCAGAGAGAGATACGCTGACGTAACTCTGAATCTGCGCCGTCGTAAATTTAACCACTTAAGCCCCGGACCATTTTGTTGCTAAATGCCCAGGCCTGGTTTTGCGATTCGGGACTGTGTCGCTTTAACAGACAATTGCGCGGTCGTGCGACGTGGCTCCCAAACAAAATTGGCGTCCTTTTTTTCCCCACAAATAGAGCTTTCTTTTGCTGGTATTTGATCACCTCTGCGGTTTTTATTTTTTGCGCTATAAATAAAAATAGAGCGACAATTTTGGAAAAAAATGCAATATTTTTTACTTTTTGCTGTAATAAATATCCCCCAAAAACATATATATATATATATAAAAAAAAAAATGTCCTCAGTTTAGGCCGATACGTATTCTTCTACATATTTTTGGTAAAAAAAATCACAATAAGCGTTTATCGATTGGTTTGCGCAAAATTTATAGCGTTTACAAAATAGGGGATAGTTTTATTGCATTTTTTTTTTTTTTTACTACTAATGGCGGCGATCAGCGATTTTTTTCGTGACTGCGACATTATGGCGGACCCTTCGGACAATTTTGACACATTTTGGAGACCATTGTCATTTTCACAGCAAAAAATGCATTTAAATTGCATTGTTTATTGTGAAAATGACAGTTGCAGTTTGGGAGTTAACCACAGGGGGCGCTGTAGGAGTTAGGGTTCACCTAGTGTGTGTTTACAACTGTAGGGGGGTGTGGCTGTAGGACTGACGTCATCGATCGAGTCTCCCTATAAAAGGGATCACTTGATCGATGCAGCCGCCACAGTGAAGCACGTGGGAAGCCGTGTTTACATACGGCTCTCCCCGTTCTTCAGCTCCGGGGAGCGATCGCGACGGAGCGGCTATAAACGAATAGCCGCGCCGTCGTCCCAGATCACTCCCTGCGGGAATCCGACCGCCGCATGTCGCGGGGGGGGGGGGTCCCGATCGGACCCCCGACCCGCGGAAAGGCAGGGACGTACCTGTACGTGCCATTCTGTGGACGTACATATACATGCGGCGGTCGTTAAGCGGTTAAGCGTATTCTGGAAACTAGATACGCTTAAATTAGGCTAAGATACGAGCGGCGTAAGTCTCCTACGCCGTCGTATCTTAGGGTGCAATATTTACGCTGGCCGATAGGTGGCGCTTCCGTTGAGTTCGGCGTAGAATATGCAAATGACTAGATACGCCGATTCACGAAACGTACGTGCGCCCGTTGCAGTAAAGATACGCCGTTTCCGTAAGAGATACGCCGCGTAAAGATAAAGCTGCCCCCTAGGTGGCGTAGCCAATGTTAAGTATGGACGTCGTTCCCGTGTTGAAATTTGAAAATTTTACGTCGTTTGCGTAAGTCGTCCGTGAACGGGGCTGGACGTAATTTACGTTCACGTCGAAAACCAATACGTCCTTGCGGCGTACTTTGGAGCAATGCACACTGGGATATGTACACGGACGGCGCATGCGCCGTTCGTAAAATACGTCAATCACGTCGGGTCACCAATCATTTCCATAAAACACGCCCCCCCATCCTCATTTGAATTAGGCGCGCTTACGCCGGCCCCATTTACTCTACGTCTAAGTTAGGAGACAAGTGCTTTGTAAATACAGCACTTGCCTCTCTGACTTAAGGCGGCGTAGCGTAAATACGATACGCTATGCCGCCTTAAAGATGCGCGCCCTACCTGAATCCAGCTACTAGATTGTAAGCTCTACGGAACAGCGCCCTCTGATCCCCCCTGTATTGAGTTGTATTGTAACTGTACTGTCTGCACTCATGTTGTAAAGTGCTGCGCAAACTGTCTGCGCTATATAAATCCTGTATAATAATAATAATAATACTGTAGTAATAAGAAAATTGGAAGGAGCAGGGTGGAAATATTTTGTTGATTTTTTTTGGCCAGGAAAATTTGTATTCATTGTTCTTGGCTTAAAAGAAACCTGTTTAACCTCTTCCAGACCGCCCAGCCGCAATGTACTGCAGACGGGCGGTATAGGGTTGCCACTTTTTCTTCAAGCCAAACCCGAACACTTTAGCGGCACCCAGTAATTATTTTTTTATTTTTAGTAAACACTATGGGGCAGATCCTCAAAGAAATTACGTGGCGTATCTCTTGATACGCCGCGTAATTTCGAATTTTGCGCGTCGTATCTTTGTTTTGGTGTCCACAAAACAAGATACGATGGCATCTGTGTTAGATCCGACAGGCGTACGTCTTCGTACTGCGTCGGATCTTAGATGCAATTTTTCGGCGTCCGCCAGGTGCCGTTCACGTCGTAATCCACGTTGAGTATGCAAATTAGCCATTTCCGACGATGCACGAACGTACGACCGGCCGTCGCATTTTTTTACGTCATTTCCGTTCGGCTTTTTCCGGCGTATAATTAAAGCTGCTATATGGTGGCGTGCTCAATGTTAAGTATGGCCGTCGTTCCCGCATCTAATTTTAAAAAATTTACGTTGTCTGCGTAAGTCGTCCGTGAATGGGGCTGGACGCCATTTACGTTCACGTTGAAAACAATGACGTCCTTGCGACGTCATTTGGAGCAATGCACCCTGGAAGTTTTAACGGACGGCGCAATGCGCAGTTCGTTCAGCGCGGGGACGCGCTTCATTTAAATGAAACTGCCCCCTACCCGCCCAATTTGAATTCCGCCGTGAGAGATACACTACGCTGCCGTAACTTACGGCGCGAATTCGTTGAGGATTCAAACCAAAGCCAGGTAAGTTACAGCTGCGTAGCGTATCTTACATCTGCGCGCCGGGCGCAGTGTATGTATGTGGATCTGCCCCTATAGGTTTGTTAAGCCGTGTACACACGATCAGTTTGTCTGATGAAAACAGACCGATGGACTGTTTTCATCGGACAAACCGATCGTGTGTGGGCCCCATCGGTCTTTTTTCCATCGGTGTTAAAAAATAGAACATGTTTTAAAATTTTCCTATGGATAAAAATCCGATCGTCTGTGTGGAACTCCATCAGATAAAAATCCATGCATGCTCAGAATCAAGTCGACGCATGCTCGGAAGCATTGAACTTCATTTTTTTTCGGCTCGTCGTAGTGTTTTACGTCACCGCGTTTTGGCACAGTCGGATTTTTGACTGATGGTGTGTAGGCAAGACTGATGAAAGTCAGCTTTATCGGTTATCCGACGAAAAAATCCATCGGATTAGATTCAATCAGATATCCGATCGTGTGTACGAGGCTTAACAGACCTGGGACACCTTTGGGCGCTCCAAGAAGAATAGTAATGCGGCGCGCATGGTGCCCTCTCACCCTCCTGTCAGGCCCTGTTCTGAGCCACATTCCTGTCTGAATATTGTGTCCGGGTTTCAGATGGACAGGTGGCAACCCTAGGGCGGTACCATATGGCATAGCAACATATCTGTACGTCACTGGTCTCTTCTGAGTTTACAGCGAGCACACGCACACCCCCCCATGCTGACACCTGCTGTGAAAAGACACAGTGGGATTATGTCAGCAGGTCCCAGCCAATCATTCATGGCAGGGACTTGCTGTGATCGGCTGTGCCCAATCACAGCCCAGAGCTGACAAACAACACAGTGCTCTGTATAGAGGGAATGATCTCTATGTTTCTTATCCCTGCAAAGCACACACATTACACACATTAAAAAGTTAGTAAAAAAAAAAATATTATAATAAAGCCTACCTGTAGGTAAAATGAATCTCCTAAACGTGCACTGTTTAGGAGATATTCTAGGGAGCAGCAGCAGGTGATGTCACTGGCGCATGTGCTCTGAAGGAACAGCTTACCCATGCCGTTCCTTCAGAGCTGTGTGCCGTGGCGGAGCCTTCTGCACGCATGTGCGGGAGTGACGTCATCGCGGCTTGTCCAGTCAGGCAGCCGGAGTCCCCAAACCCGGAGGGAAGACCGGGTGAAGATGGAATTCTATGCAGCAGTGACAGTGCGCCACTGGTGGGCTTTATTCTAAGGTAAGTCTTTCATAATGTGCTAGTATGCGATGCATACCAGCACATTATGCCTCTAACTTGCAGGGTTTGTTTGTTTTTTGAATGCCTTTACTACTTGTTAAGGACACAGTTAACCCTTTGATCGCCCCTAGATGTTAACCCCTTCCAAGCCTGTATCATTCGTACAGTGTATTAGCACTGATCCCTGTATTAGTGTCACTGATCAGTGTCAGTTTATCAGTTCCCACCCAGCCTCAGTTAGTGTCAGATTTCCCGCTGCACTATCACAGTCCCATTATAAGTCGCTGACCACTGTCATTACTAGTATAAAAATACATAACAATTCCAGTATATACAATATTTCATAGTTTGTAGATGCTATAACTTTTACATAAACCAATCAATATACACTTATTGAGATTTTTTACCAAAGACATGTAGCAGAATATGTTTTGGCCTAAATCTACGAAGACATTTTTTTTCTTTTTATTGGATATATTTTATATCAGAATGTAGAAAATTATATATATATATATATATATATATATTTTTTTTTTTTCATTTATGTAATAAAAAATAAAAAACGCAGCGGTGATCAAATACCACCAAAATAAATTTTTATTTGTGTGAAAAAATTATATAAATGTTGTTTGGGTACAGCATTGAATGACTACGCAATTATGGATTACAGAAGACAAGTCATAAATCTGTTTAAAGGCATTACCCAGATTTTGTAAATATGAAATAAAATAACAGAAACATGGTAAGTGTTCAATTAGCTTTTAATAAAATAAATAAATAAAAGTATGAAAAGCCAAAACCAATTTTGTTTTTTGTTTAGGATAGACTGAAGAAACATCGAACCTCCTGCCAGGTTTCTGTCACTGCTGGGAACGTTCTCGTTGTCTCTAGTACAGAAAGTAATGGGGATTCAATTTTTTTTGTTGAAACAGAAGAGGAGGAAAAAATGCCCCAATGGTGACACCTTGTTTGGTGACAACTGTTTAATCCCGCGTACACACGATCGGAAATTCCGACAAGAAAAGTCCAATGTGAGCTTTTGGTCAGAAATTCTGACCGTGTGTATGCTCCATTGGACCTGTCAGATTTTCCGCCAACAAAAGATTAAGAACAGGTTCTCTATTTTTCAGACGGAAAAAGTTCCTATCGGAAAATCCACTCGTTTGCAATTCCGACGCGCAAAAAAACACACATGCTCAGAATCAAGCAGAAGAGCCGAACTGCCTATTGAACTTCATTGATCTCGGCTCGTCGCACGTCTTGTACGTCACCGCGTTCTTCACGGTCGGAATTTCCGACAAGATTTGTGTGACCGTGTGTATGCAACACAAGTTTGAGCCAACATTCCGGCATAAGAGGAGAGTGTCTCTTGCTTTAAAGAAATTTCCTTAAAGTGGTTGTAAACCCTTCCATATACCCAGTGAAGTGACTGGCCTCAGGTGATCCACGAAGGTGAAACAAATCCTCCTATGTAAGTCGTACCCGTCTATCTGCAGCGCTTTCTTCTCTACATCTGTTCAAAGAGCTGAATTTTAAAGCTTGTCTGAGGGCTCAGAAAAAAGGGGGCAGAGAGCTGAAGTTACACTCTGCGGAGCTAAGTTACGGGAGCTCTGAGAACTGATTGGAGGGAAGAGACACACCCCCATCGCACAATACACAGCAACAGAGCTCAGGCTGTCAATCAGCTGGAGGTCCCTCCCCTGTCACCTTATATCTCTTGATGTCAGGAAAACATGTCAGAAGTGATTTGTGCTGATAACAGAAGAACGAAGCAGAAGAAAAAAGTGGCACTCAGTGCTCTCACATTCATACTATAGAGGGATATGCGCTCTTCATATTTCATTTCTGACGTTTGTTGAAGCACCTTTTGATTTTATTACAGCACTAAGGCCTCGTACACACGATAGGTTTGCCAGAGGACAACGGTCTGAAGGACCGTTTTCATCAGTCCAAACCGATCGTGTGTGGGCCCCATAGGTTCTTTAACCTTCGGTCAAACAAATGAGAACTTGCTTTAAAATTGAACCGATAGACGCCTAACCGATAGGTCAAAACCGATCGTTGGTATGCAAAAGCATCGGTTAAAAACCCGCGCATGCTCAGAATCAAGTCGACGCATGCTTGGAAGCATTGAACTTCGTTTTTTTTAGCACGTCGTTGTGTTTTACGTCACCGCGTTCTGACACAATCGTTTTTTTAACTGATGGTGTGTACGCACGACGAACCATCAGTCAGCTTTATAGGTTAGCCTAAGACAACGGTCCTTCAGACCGTTGTCCTCTGGCTATCCTATCGTGTGTACAAGGCCTAAGTCTTTTTGGGTATGAGTCTATCAGCATGGCACATCTTGACTTGGCAATATTTGCTCACTCTTCTTTGCAAAAACACTCCAAATCTGTCAGATTGTGAGGGCATCTCCTGTGCACAGCCCTCTTCAGATGACTCCACAGATTTTCAATTGGATTCAGGTCTGAACTCTGGCTGGGTCCTTCAAAAATCCTTCTTCAGACCAGATTCCTTGTGGTGAAGTTCTACAGCTCCTCAGGAGATCAATCCAGACCCTTATTCCTGACACTTCTGAGGCCCTCAAAAATAGCTACACAGTCCACGGGTTGCCTCAAGGCAGCAGCCTTTAAGTCTTTGGAACCCTCCTAGGGAGAAAAAACTTGGAAAGAAGATATGGACAGCCGCACACCAAAAAAACCTTGAAAAAATGGTAAAAGAAAGAAGGCACTACAAAAAACAGCAAGCAGTGGGGTATATTCTAACGCGTTTCGCACTGGGGTTCAGTGCTTAGTTCTAGCTATGACTCAGCACTGAACCCCAGTGCGAAACACGTCAGGTATTTACCCCACTGCTTGCTGTTTTTTGTAGTGCCTTCTTTCTTTTACTATTAATAGGCTACCTTTTTAAGGGTTTTTTGGTGTGCAGCTGTCCATATCTTCTTTCCAAGTTTTTGCTCCGTGCATTGCCGGCACCCATCTGGTTCTGAGAGGACACTGATTGCTCAGTACACTCACCTGGAGCGGCAGTTCTCCCCTTTCTGTTTGCCTCCTAGGGAGAAGGAACAATCTCTCTAGGGTTTCAGATAGCTATTTATAACCTCCCCAGCCACCTTCTGGACACTCCTATCCAGGGACTGGCCAGGCCATAATAAATATTCCGGCTGGTCATTTGAAACTTCCTCCATATGTTCTGGAAACTTCTTCCAGAGGAAGGGGTAAGTAACTAAACTCCCAGCCTGTGAAACCTTGAACAGACAAAAACAATCACTGCTCCCTTGACTCCAGAAGGAGACAAAAACTACATTTGCATAGCATCCTAACTTAAAGTTACACTTTAAAGTGGTTGTAAACCCCCCCCCCAAAAAAAAAAACCTGCAAGACATAATGAGCTAGTATGACTATGACTATGACTAAGATCGAAGCCCTCGAAGCCGTCCTCATGTCCCCCTCCGGCCACAGACATCTCTCCTAGAGGTTACATCCGGGTATCACCGCTCCGGTGATGTGATTGGCCCGGAGCGGCGATGACGTCACTCCGCACATGCGTGCGGGAGCCGTCAAAGCTGGCATTATCCATTCTAAAAACCGCCATTCTCAGTGCGCCTGCGCCGTGTAGGTTTAGGAGATATTTCTTCCACCTACAGGTAATCCTTAATCTAGGCTTACCTGTAGGTGCAAGTGATCAGACAGGGCTTACAACCACTTTAAAGCAAACCTTGCCTAAGAGCAGTATGGAGGATGCCATAGCTTACCTCCCTTCAGAAAATGCGAGTTTTAGGATTGTAACTTGGACTCATTGACTTCAATACTCTCTTTGTCACTAACCCTCAACTATTCTGCATTGTATAAAAATGTATAAATCCTAATCTGCAAACTTTTCCGGAGTTAATAACTCAGATTACTGAAGGAGGCAAACCAGCAAGACAGCCAGGCAACTAGCATTTTTACAATGAAAAATCAGCACTGGTTTCCTTTCAAGTAGTGGAAAACCTCAGACATGAATCCAAATGCCAGCCACACTATTCACCTATCATTTTCCTTCCTCTTCACAATTATGTGCCATTTTGTGACTCAGGCTTTTTTTTGGCTGGCCGGTGACCTACCTAACCTACATACACTGACGGTAGTGACCTACCTACACTGACCTACCTGACCAACACACACTGACCTACATACACTGACCTACACATACTGACCTACCTGACCTACACACACTGACCTACATACACTGACCTACACATACTCACCTACCTGACCTATATACACTGACCTAAACATACTCACCTACCTGACCTACACATACTGCCCTACCTGACCTACATACACTGACCTAAACATACTCACCTACCTGACCTACACATACTGCCCTACCTGACCTACATACACTGACCTAAACATACTCACCTACCTAACCTACATACACTGACGGTAGTGACCTACCTACACTGACCTACCTGACCTACACACACTGACCTACATACACTGACCTAAACATACTCACCTACCTAACCTACATACACTGACGGTAGTGACCTACCTACACTGACCTACCTGACCTACACACACTGACCTACATACACTGACCTAAACATACTCACCTACCTGACCTACACATACTGCCCTACCTGACCTACATACACTGACCTAAACATACTCACCTACCTGACCTACACACACTGACCTACATACACTGACCTACACATACTCACCTACCTGACCTACACACACTGACCTACACATACTCACCTACCTGACCTACACACACTGACCTACACATACTCACCTACCTGACCTACACACACTGACCTACATACACTGACGGTAGTGCTCTACCTAAACTGACCTACCTACACTGACCTACATACATGGACAGTAGTGACCTATATACACTGACTTACCTACACTGACATTTACATACACATTACACTGTCTGAACTACCTCAGCTCAGCGTTGTCACAGCAGGCACAGGCAGGCCAGGCAGTCAGTCATTCCATCAGAGGAGGAGGAAAGGAGAGCTGAGGAGCCTGGAGGGGAGGAGAGCCGAGGAGCTGACCTGGAGGAGAGCCGCCCACCCAAGAGGCGAGTGGGGATGTGGCGCGGCGGCCGCATTGTAATTCCCGCCTTCTGGAGCCTGCAGCGCATATGACGGACGTCACACGTCCCGCGGTCGCGGCATTGGACCAGTGGGATGTGCATCCTAGGCGTTGAGCAGGCTCCAGAAGGCGGGACCTGCTATGGCACTCGGCAGGACTCGGCCGCACTCGGGATCAGATCGGTCCCAGCGCCCTGCCGTTATGAGACTCGGGGCTTTTCGGGGTCACATTCGGGGCTTCAACCCCCCCTAGCCACCCCCTCCCGACGCCCCTGGGTATTAATACTTTTACAAGGCACTGTATGTAAAGCACCCTGCTGACCTCTCCCACCAGCCACAATCTGCCTGCATTGTATATAGAAGCACAGAGATCCAGTGATGACAATATTGGTCTAAAATTATGTAATGAAAACGGAAAGGTTTTATTAAAAAAAAAAAAAAAAGAAGAAGTTATTAGTATGTTGATGAGGGGGCAAAGTAGGAACCAGGGAAGGCAAAATATAATCATCTTGAAGCCCAACACCAGCAATTAGAAAAAAAGCCCCTAGCAGCGCCCCATCCGCATCAAGATTTAAATGCGCACTAACTCTGGGGATCAGGAATATGTAAGGTGTAATATTTACCATACTCCTTGCTCCGGCACTCTCCTCCACTCCTGCTTGTGGGTGGTCTGACTATTGACATTGTACTTGATGATGTCATGCCTTATAGAAGCGGCTTAGGGGGGGCTGATTACGCAGATGGAGGGGGCCTACTAATGTGAGGCGTAAGGTCAATTTACACCTTATTCCTCATCCCCGAGAGTGAACGAGCATTTAACCCTTGTATGGGGGGGGCTTACACTTCAAGGGTCTTTTTTTTTGTGCAATTCCTGGAGTTGAGTTTTAAATTTTTAGCTTCAAGGAATTCCCGAAAATGGAAATATGATTGAAATGTTTTAAATAGCATTTCTAGCAATATTGTCTTCAGGGCAAGTAGTGTTCCTTTGAATTTCCAGTATCTGACAAGGGCCGAATATAGAATATCGCACTGTCGTTTACTGGAAGCGGGTGATTTTGTAACGTGATTGTCCTGAGATTTTCTCGGCACTGGGGCGAGGAGGTCAGCGATCGGCTGCAGATTTATTATGTTTATATTGGACGGAGGCCAGCAAGGAGAAACTGGTTTCGGTTTATGTAATACTGTAGAATGGAGTGGGCGGTTGGCTCGGGGGGACACCCCAGTCATGTGCAGGGGGCTTGTCAACCGTACGTTGGCGCAGGGGCTTGTCGTCCGTACGTTGGCGCAGGGCCTTGTCGTCCATACGTTGGCACAGGGGCTTGTCGTCCGTACGTTGGCGCATGGGCTTGTCGTCCGTACGTTGGCACAGGGGCTTGTCGTCCATACGTTGGCACAGGGGCTTGTCGTCCGTACGTTGGCGCATGGGCTTGTCGTCCGTACGTTGGCGCAGGGGCTTGTCGTCCGTACGTTGGCGCAGGGGCTTGTCGTCCGTACGTTGGCGCAGGGGCTTGTCGTCCGTATGTTGGCGCAGGGGCTTGTCGTTCGTACGTTGGCGCAGGGGCTTGTCGTCCGTACTTTGGCTCAGGGGCTTGTCGTCTGTACGTTGGCGCAGGGGCTTGTCGTCCGTATGTTGGTTCAGGGGCTTGTCGTCCGTACGTTGGCGCAGAGGCTTGACGTCCGTACGTTGGCACAGGGGCTTGTCGTCCGTACGTTGACGCAGGGGGCTTGTCTTTTGTACGTTGGCACAGGGACTTGTCGTCCGTACGTTGGCGCAGACGTCAGTGCAGCACTCCTGCTGGGTGCAGTTAGGTGGTAAAAGGCATTGAGCTGTATATAGAGTGGCCCGAGGGGTACGGGGGACGACACACACACACACACTACTGGGTGGTCTGGCGAAGGTACACTCAGGATACAGGAAGCCTCTAAATGCTTCCAAAAAGAGATTTGATTACTTATGTTATTATGGGAAGGTGAAAGGTGACTGGGAACGGGGAGGGGAGCGGTGGGAGCTTTGGGATCGTGAGTGTGCCACTGTTTGTGTGAACGCAGTGCAATGTGTATACAGACGGGCCATTTAGGTAGCGGCGAGTTTTCAATAGGAGGTGATCCATACACAAGAAACGTAGGTACATATAAACAAATCACATAATGTATGTGGATGTAATGTACACAAAAGGAGCATGCATGTGTATTTATTATACACAGTTCAGGGTCAGGAAGAACACACACACGTCAATTATTATGTACATAAGACCCTGTTCACACTTGGCGATTTGGATTCGGGGGCAGAAGCAGTGCGGCTCTGCCTGCGATACCAAATTGCGCTAAAATTGCAGCAAAATACATTTATTCTTAACTGCTTAAGCCCCAGAAGAATTTACCCCCTTCCTGACCAGAGCACTTTTTACAATTTGACACTGCTTCCTTTAACTGACAATTGCGTGGTCGTGCGACGCTGTACCCAAACAAAATATCCGTCCTTTTTTTCCCACAAATAGAGCTTTCTTTTGTTGGTATTTGATCAAGTAAAAAATATTGTGTGTTGTTTTTTTTTTTTTTTAAACTTATCACTCTTCTTTTGTTTATAGCGAAAAAAAAAAATAAGAACCGCAGAGGTTCTTATTTTTTTTGCGCTATAAACAAAAGAAGAGTGATAAGTTTGAAAAAAAAAAAAACAACACACAATATTTTTTACTTTTTGCTATAATAAATATCACAATTTTTTAAAAAACGAAACACATTTTTTCCTCAGTTTAGCCCGATATGTATTCTTCTACATATTTTTGGTAAAAAAAAAAAATCGCAATAAGCGTATAAAAGCGCAAAAGTTATAGCGTCAACAAACTATGGGAAAGATTTGTGGATTTTTTTTTTTTTTACTAGTAATGGTGGTGATCTGCGATTTTTTGCGGTATTGCGACGTTGTGGCGGACAGGTCGGACACTTTTGACACATTTTCGGGACTATTGACACTTACAGAGCAATCAGTGCTATAAAAATGCACTGATTACTAGGTAAATGTCACTGGCAGGGAAGGGGTTTACACTAGGGAGCGATTAAGGGGCTAAATGTGTACCCTATTGTGTGTTCTAACTGTGGGTGGATGGGACTAACTAGGAGATGTGACAGATCGTGTTTTCTACTTTGTAGAAAGATACGATCTGTCTTGTCTCCTCAGACAGCACAGGGATATGTGTGTTTAGACACACAAACCCCCGTGATCCCGCTCGTGCACGCAACCGCATGTGGCCGGCTGCGATCGCGCCTGCCGGCCATGTGCATCGGGTTCCCTGGTGGCTCTCTTGGGCAAAGACGTATATGTATGGGATTTCGTCCAGGAGAGCCATTTTGCCGCAGTATATCTGCGTGAGCCGGTCGGAACCGGTTAATTTACATTGCACCTTCTATTTCTGTATGTGGATGATGGCACTTTAATTATTTTAATAAAAAAAAAAAAATCAGTACCTTTTTCCTAATCGATATATAGATTTCACATGACCCAGACCTTTCCCAGCCTGTCTGCAGGGAAACAGAAGCAGGAGGAGCTTCTAATCCTGCCGGTCATATGTTAAAAAACAAAAGAAAAAAACAAACGTTGGAATACAGAGTAAAAATAAATAATGGATATCAACCCACCGGATATCAAACATAAACCATAAAGCGTGAACTACGTGTATCATCACAGGGTGATGATGTGGATACACAAGTAACAGTGTGCCAACTTCTCGGCATTGTTTACAAGAAGATGGAATAAAGATAGGGGGGCAGATTCACATACAAATAGATCGGCACAGCGTATCAGAGATACACTACGCCGCTGTAACTTACCTTTGGCCGGTTCGAATCCTGGAAGATTTTGCGCCGTAAGTTACGGCGGCGTAGCGTATCTCTGGCGGCGGAATTCAAATCGGCGATTAGGGGGCGTGTTTCATTTAAATGAAGCGCGTCCCCGCGCCGAATGCGCATGCTCGGTTTCTAAATTTCCCGCCGTGCATTGCGCAAAATGACGTCGCAACAACGTCATTTTTTTAACTTAGACGTGAATTACGTCCATCCCGATTCACGGAAGACTTACGCAAAAATAAAAAAAAATCAAATTTCGACGCGGGAACGACGGCCATACTTAACATGGCAAGTCTAACTATACGCCGCAAAATACCAGCTTTAGCTATACGCCGGAAAAAGCCGACTAGCGACGCCGGAAAAAAATGTGCCGGCCGCTCGTACGTTCGTGGATCGACGGAAATAGCTAATTTGCATACCCGACGCGGAAAACTACGTGAACGCCACCCAGCGGACGCCGAAGTATTGCATCTTAGATCCGAAAGGCGTACGAGGACGTACACCTGTCGGATCTTACCCAGATGCCGTTGTATCTTGGTTTGAGGATTCAAACCAAAGATATGACGCGGGTAATTTGAAAGTACGCCGGCGTATCAGTAGATACGCCGGCATACTCTGTCTGTGGATCTGGCCCATGGACTTTGTAGGCACTTGCATATATTTTGTAAAAAAAATAAAGTTTAAAAAAAATGGATAAAGTTAAAACCATTGTATACAAACGCATTAAAAACCATAAATATAAATCTTTGCGCTCGTTATATGTGGCATATATATATGTATTAGAGGTGTTATGAGAGTCCTTGGGGTCACTCAACTTTATGGTTTTTAATGCGTTTGTAGATGTGTCATGCCTGCTTGTTTGACCGTCGTCTATCTCCCATGGCTGTCAATATGTTTTGTAAACTCTAATGCCGCATACACACCATCACTTTATGTGATGAAAAAAAACGACACTTTCTGTGAAGTAAAAAATGACGTTTTTAAAACTTCAATTTTCAAAGACGAAGTTGCCTACACACCATCGTTTTTCTCACAATGTTCTTGCAAAGTGAGGTTACGTTCCACCACGTTTTACCATTGAAGCTCGCTTCATAACTAGCTTCTGGGCATGCGTGGATGAAAAAACGTCTTAGAAAACGACGTTTTTTGCTACACACGGTCAATTTCTGTGAAGTAAAAAGTGCACTTTTGAAAAACGACACATAAAATTGAAGCATGCTTCAATTTTTTTTGGTCGTTTTTTTACAAGACATAAAACGGCGTTTTCCCCCACACACAGTCAATTAAAGTGACGTTTTTAAAAACGTCATTTTTTTTCATCACATAAAGTGATGGTGTGTACGCGGAATAAGGCCCCATACACACGACCGAGTTTCTCGGCAGAATTCAGCCAGAAACTCGATGGGAGCTGTGTACACTTTTCACCGAGGAAACTGACGAGGGTCTCGTCGGGCCAAAAAGAGAACATGTTCTCTATTTCCTCGTTGTTCAATGGGAAAAGTTGGCTCGTCGAGCTCCTCGGCGGCTTCACAAGTCACTCGACGAGCAAAACGATGTGTTTTGCCCGTCGAGTTTCTCGGACGTGTGTAGGGGGCCTTACTGGTGGGGAACACGTACCTTGTGTTTCTATTTGTGTATTGTTATTAAAGTATATGTAAACCCGAATTATGAACTTCTCTTATTTGTTTTCTTTTGTCTGTTAAAGTGGAGTTCCACCCAAAAATGGAACTTCCACTTTTTGAAATTACACCCCCCCCCCCTTCTGGTGTCACATTTGGCACTTTTCAGGGGGGATGAGGGAGCAGATACCTGTCTAATACAGTTATTTTCTCCCACTTCTGGGCATGGGTCATCAGGAAGCCTTGCGGCTTCACTTCCTGGTTCCCTACTGCGCATGTGCGAGTCGTGCTGCACGTCCTCACTGGTCCCTGCTGTCTTCTGTGACCTGTGTGTCTCCCAGAAGACAGTGAAGGGAAGACAGAATAGGCTGCGGAAGTGGCGTAGGTCACCTCGATCGCCAAGGTGACCCATGCCCAGAAGTGGGAGAAAATACCTGTATTAGACAGGTATCTGCTCCCTCCCCCCCCTGAAAAGTGCCAAATGTGACACCGGAAAGGGGGGGGGGGTGTAATTTCAAAAAGTGAAAGTTCAATTTTTGGGTGGAACTCCACTTTAACAGACAAAAGAAAACAAATAAGAGAAGTTTATAATTCGGGTTTACATATACTTTAATGACAATACAAAAATAGAAGCACAAGGTACGTGTTCCCCACCAGTTAGAGTTTATAAGACATATTGACAGCCATGGGAGATAGACGACGGTCAGACAAGCAGGCATGACACATCTGTCTGAAGATGTCTTGGAATCCAGGTTCAGGAATCACCATAAACGATGGCCCAGGCTCATACAGAGAGGAGGGAGCAGACCTGTCTACTAATCTGTCTGGTCTCTATTTTCCCCCTGAAACTCTATTAGACCATCAGTGTCTGATCAACCCGACCAAATTCATCTCATGTCTATTGTAACAGATAGTGGTGATGTCATCTTTTGGAAGACTAATGACTCACTCACTCTGTCCCTCTGGTATGAAAAGTGCTGCCTAGAACAACCAATCAGATTCTTCTCTCTCTTTTATCTTGAACTGAGAAATATAATATTATAATACTGTTTAACCCCTTGCTTACTGGGCACATATACCCCCTTCCTGCCCAGGCGAAATTTAAGCTTTCGGCAGTGCGTCGCTTTAACTGACAATTACGTGGTCGTGCGACGTGGCTCCCAAACAAAATTGACGTGCTTTTTTCCCCACAAATAGAGCTTTCTTTTGGTGGTATTTGATCATCTCTGCGGTTTTTATTTTTTGCGCTATAAACAAAAAAAAGAGTGACAATTTTGAAAAAAATATTTTTTACTTTTTGCTATAATAAATATCCCATTTTTTTTTTTCTTTAATAATTTTTTTTTCTCAGTTTATGCCAATACGTATTCTTCTACATATTTTTGGTAAAAAAAAAGAATAAAAAAAAAAATCGCAATAAGCGTATAGTGATTGCGCAGGTTTAGGAGATATTTCCAGTACCTACAGGTAAGCCTTATGCCGCGTACACACGGTCGTTTTTTTTGGTGATGAAATAAAACGACGTTTTAAAAAACGTAATTTAAAATGGTCGCGTGTGGGCAAAACGTTGTTTTTTGTCTTCTGAAAAACGACCAAAAAAAAATTCGAACATGCTTCAATTGTCGTTTTTCAAAATGTCGTTTTTTGTGTCATTTAAAATGATTGTGTGTGGGTAAAACGACGTTTAAAACAACGTTTTTAAACCCGCGCATGCTCAGAAGCAAGTTATGACGCGAGCTTGAATGGAACAGAGTGCCGCCGTACGTGCTGAACGCAACCGCGCTTTGCTAGAGCATTTTGAAAAAACGATGGTGTGTAGGCAACGTCGTTTTTTAAAATTAAGTTTGAAAAACGTCGTTTTTTTTCATGAGAAAAAACAACATTTTTTTACAAGACAAAAAACGACCGTGTGTACGCGGCATCATTGTAGAATTACCTGTAGGTAAAAGTGGTGTTTAACCGTCGTTATACGTCATCACTTTAGAGATGAATATCTCGGTAACGGTAGCAGCTGCTGCCACAATCGAGATATTCATCTCTTCTGTGGGCGGCCGTGTTAACGATAATGGCGGTCTCCGAGATCGCCGTTATCGGTGGCGGGAGAGGGGCCCCCCCCCCTCCCGCCGCTGTTCCGCGCCCTCCGCCGCTTACCGTAGCCGTCGGTAGCGGCGGAGGAGATCGCGACCATCCGGCAGCTGAGCGGGGATGAGACTGAAGGAAAAATCTCCTTCGCCCGTCCCCATAGCTCCGCTGGGTGGAAGTGACGTCAAAACGTCAGTCCCGCCCAGCCTCTTAAAGAAACATTTTTTTTTTTGTCATTTCTTTTTGACCCCAGATCTCATATTTAAGAGGACCTGTCATGCTTTTTTCTATTACAAGGGATGTTTACATTCCTTGTAATAGGAATAAAAGTGATCATTTTTTTTTTTTCAGTGTTAAAAATTCTAAAATAAATAAAAATAAATGTGAAAAGCAAAAAAAATTTTTTTTAAAGCGCCCCGTCCCGACGAGCTCGCGCGTAGAAGCGAACGTATACGCGAGTAGCGCCGACATATGAAAACGGTATTCAAACCACACAAGTGAGGTATCGCCGCGATCGTTAGAGCGAGAGCATTAATTTTAGCCCTAGGCCTACTCTGTAACTCAAAAAATGCAACCTGTAGAATTTTTTAAACGTCGCCTATCAAGATTTTTAAGGGTAAAAGTTTGACGCCATGCCACGAGCGGGCGCAATTTTTAAGCGTGACATGTTGGGTATCATTTTACTCGGCGTAACATTATCTTTCACAATATATAAAACAATTGGGCCAAATTTATTGTTGTCTTATTTTTTCATTTAAAAAAGTGAATTTTTTCCAAAAAAGGTGCGCTTGTAAGACCGCTGCGCAAATACGGTGTGACAAAAAGTATTGCAATGACTTCCATTTTATTCTCTAGGGTGTTAGAAAAAAAAAATATATAATGTTTTGGGGTTTTAAGTAATTTTCTAGCAAAAAAAATGGTTTTGTCTCGTAAACACCGACTCTGAAAAACAGGCCCGGGGCTAAAGTGGTTAAGGGTTTACAACCACTTTAAAGCGGAACTCCACCCTAAAGTGGAACTCACGCTGATCAGATCCCTCCCCCCCTCCGGTGTCACATTTGACACCTTTCAGGGGGAGGGGGGTGCAGATACCTATCTAAAGACAGGTATTTGCACCCACTTCCGGCCACAGTCTCAGGCAGACTGCGGGCAGGACATCACCTCCCCCCCCCCCGTCCCTCGTTGTGCTCTGGGAACACTCGGCTCCCAGAGCACAGGGGGAGACAATCAGCAGGTGCAGTGCAACTCGCGCATGCGCCGTAGGGAACCGGGCAGTGAAGCCGGAGCGCTTCACTTCCTGGTTCCCTCACCGAGGATGGCGGGGGGGCAGCAGAGTGACGAGCGTTCGCTCGTCCTCTGCTGCGGACAGCGCTGGACTCCAGGACAGGTAAGTGTGCCGATATTAAAAGTCAGCAGCTGCAGTATTTGTAGCTGCTGACTTTTAATATTTTTTTTTTCAGCGGACATCCGCTTTAAAGCGGGATTCCACCCGCCAATTTTTTTTTTTTAAAAGTCAGCAGCTACTAACAGTGTAGCTGCTGACTTTTAATAAGGACACTTACCTGTCCTACTTGCCCGCGCTGATGGCCCCCCCAATGCTGATCCCACGATCGATGCAGGTTCCGCGCCGCCATTCACACTAGGGGAAACATGCAGTAAAGCCTTACGGCTTCACTGCCCATTTCCTACTGCGCATGCGCAAGTCTCGCCCTGACTTGTGAATGGGCGGCTGCTCTCTGAGAACACACACAGTTCCTAGAAAGCAGCGCGCCCCATTCACTAGGAGAAGATGAAGAAGAAGACGGACCGCGGCTACGGAAGAGGCAGATTACGAACTTCCGCATAGCAACAGGTATTTCGGGTGAGTATAAAAAATGTTTTTTTCACATTTTTTTTTTAAAAAAATTTAAGTTTTTTGGGCAAATGTTGTTTTCCTGGGTGGAACTCCACTTTAAGTTTCCAGGCAAAGAGCAAAGAGCAATGCTCTCTCTAATGCCTAGTCCACGCGATGCCAAAATTGGAAGAACAATACTACTTTCAAAGCGATCGTACGATAATCTGATTGTTAGTACACAGCTTTTAAGAGACGATCACGACAGTTCATGCAAAATTATGCGAAAGGACAGACACAAAAAGTTTTCTCGTACAATACCAGAACGTACAATTTTTGTTTTATCAGTATGGTATTTATCCAAAAAAATCGTAAGTCCAAGACATGCTCAGAAACAAAATAATACATAACAATACCATGCAACACATTACATCACTTCCAAAGTTGTATTCGGTCTAGAATAAAAAAAAAAACGAAATAGATTAACATTCTACAATGATACATATTTTTATCTGATTGCGCCTTTGAAAGTCAGGAAGAAATTTGTTCACTTTTGGGGAAAATGTAACCTTTAGCTGGCCTTAACTGGTCATACACAGTTCCATGGGCTGAACGGGAGGCATCTATCAATTCCCCATACATGCTAAACAGCATGGATGGACAAATCTCCTACTGCTGGCTATTGTGTTCTAACAGAATACCCACACAGTGCGGTTGGAGGCAACTATTGTTTGGCCAACTATCTTCCATCCAGCTCCTTCTATTTTCACATTGAAGACTGTCAGGCAGGAGATGCCAACAGGGCAAATTATGACTCAAATTTCAGACGGTTCATCAGAAACTGGTTGAAAATTCGCTGTGTGTCCCCAGCTTTACTTTAAGGGTTTTTAGCCTTCCTTCAGACCAACAGTGAGTAGAGAGTTCTTGAGGTATAAGACTGCTTTATTGGTTGAATTTGACAAATGTGTCTTCTTTCAGGACTGGTTCACACCTGATATGCACAGGAATGCGTGGCGTGTTCCTAGTTCGATTCCTGCACATTCTCGTCTATTCACTTAAGCGAGCTACAAATCCCAAATTTTAAAATGGTGCCCGCAAACGCACTGCGTTTTGCAATCTGCAGCTTGGGTGCCATTAACATTACATTGACATCTGCAGCAAATCGCAAATGCAGCACGAAACACACCTTTCCCGCTCCACATTCTGGTATGGACTGGCCCCTAACTAACGAATTTAAAACATAAATATGGAGGTTACAGAAGGAGGTTCAAGTGTAAGTTCATCTTTTCCCAAAAAAAGAAAAAGCGAACCAGCACCGTACACCAGGGTTAGGCATCCTCTACCCCCCTGATGTAGTGAAACTACAAATCCCATCATGCCTCTGCCTCTAAGGCATACACACGGTCGGTCCAAACCGATGAAAACAGCCTGAAGTCCAGTTTCATCGGTCCAAACCGACCGTGTGTACGGCCCATCGGTCCATTGTCCTTCGGTCCAAAAATTTAGAACTTGCGTTAAAATCGAACCGATGGACCGCTGCCCGATAGGTCCGAACCGATGGTTAGTACACAAAAGCATCAGTTCAAAACCCGCGCATGCTCAGAATCAAGTCGACGCATGCTTGGGAGCATTGAACTTCGTTTTTTTCAGCACGTCGTGTGTTTTACATCACCGCGTTCTGACCCGATCGGTTTTTGAACTGATGGTGTGTACGCACATCAGACCACTTCAGCGGTGAACCGATGAAAACGGTCCGTCGGACCATTCTCATCGATTTGGGTCGACCGTGTGTACGCGGCATAAGAGTCATGCCTGTGATTGTCAGGGTCTTACAATGTCTCATGGGACGTGGAGTTTCAAAACAGCTAGAGGGCCGAGGTTGCCTACCCCTGCCGTTCACCCTCCCCACACCCCCAGACCCTGCTCTTTTTATCTCCATGGGTGATTCGTTTTTGCTGCCGATGCAGCCGGTGCAACTGTCCAGGGATTTAAAAGCCCTGCTCTTCTTCCTTGTTGTTCCTTAGGGCTAATGGGAATGATCAGAGTCATTCTGATTGGTCACATGCTGGCATGTGTACCACTTTGACCAATAGGAATCACTTTGATCTATCCCGGGAGCCAGGGCTGGACTGGAACAAAAATTTGGCCCTGGACTTCATCCAGACTGGCCCACATTGACAGGTCTCTCCCATGGCGGCCGGACAACTCCCGCACCCCCCCGGCCACCCAAGCCTTCTCTCCCCCTTCACTAGCCACTAGCCGTTCTACTTTTTTAGAGTAGAACGGCTGGTACTGGTACTTTTATAGGCAGTACCAGTGGGGAAGCTAGACATTATTTCACCCGGGGAAAATAATCAGTTTGGTGCCCCCCCCTTATGGGACAAGATTAGGCAGAAGTGAGAAACTCCCAGGCCATAGCTATTGAGTCAGCTGTCTGTCCCCTTCCCCATGCTCCTCTGTCGTCGTCCCTGCTCCTCTGGTCCTCCCCCTGCTTCTCTGTTCCCCCCCGGTGAGGGCTGCGGGGAGGGAGAGGAGGTGAGCGCTGCGGGAAGGGAGAGACAGAAGAGCGGAGGGGGGCGGCGGTCTGCTGTCACTGAAGACGGCCCACCGGGAAACTCCCTGTAGTCCCAATGGCCAGTCCATCCCTGCCGGGAGCCCTAAGGAAAGATGGAGAAGAAGAGCTTTTAAATCTCCAGACCCTTGCACCAGCGACATGGGCAGTAAATGCTAATCCCCCATGGAGGTAAGTACAGCATAGACCGGGTGTGTGGGGATGGTATACGGTGTTGTTGGTTCACTTTAAAAAAAAATTGTGAAAAGGTGAACTTACACTTTAATCTGATGGCACTGAGGTTTGGAAAGTAAGCCCCGATTTCCCAGGTATGATTGCATATGTGTATGTGTAAAACATGGAAGAAGTGTATGTGTATGTGTAAAACACATACCCAGTGAGCATCATAAATGCACAGGGCAGACAAGTGCATCTCTGGTATACAGATACATCCTCAAAGACTTTTAATTAAGTGTTAATGAAATAATAGCGAGATAAAAAGTTCTGCTGTCTTCTTGACAGGTGGGAAATTATAGCACGTCGTGGAAAAAATAATGTGGAAAATGTAGAAAAGAGAGGAATTCCCATGAGATGAGGTCAGAATTTTCCACATCTGGAAGACAGGTAGGATGTCTTTCAAGTACAAAGCCTGAGGCCGGTGATTAGGTAAAGTGCTTGGCGGGGTCAGCCGATGCCACAGAATGTCAGTCACATGGCACAGCCTAGCGAGGTCAACATACTTTCTTCATCTATGGTCACTTCTGGGATTCTCTGCAACATTTCACGTTCTACAGATTCATTTTTATATGTATGGAAATGTGAGGCCCCATACTCACGAGCAAACATGTCTGCTGAAACTGGCCCGCAGGCCAGTTTCAGCAGACATGTTTGGTCGTGTGTGGGCGCGAGCGGGCCGAATTCCAGCAAACATTTGCCCGCCGGGCCTTTTCCCAGCAGACAAATATTCCTGGACTTGTTTTAAAACAGTCCGCTGGAATTCAGCCCGCTCGGACATGTACGGTCGTCAGTACAGACCTACCGTACATGTCCAGGCGCCCGCCGTCCCTCGCATGCGTCGAATGACTTCGACGCATGCGTGGAAGCATTTTAAAGGCGGGCCGCCCACGTCGCCGCGTCATTGTCGCGGCGACACCGCGTCATCGACGCGGCGACACCGCGGACACGCCCCGCGTATTGTTTACGCGCGGACTTCTGTACGATGGTGTGTACAACCATCGTACAGAAGCCCTCTGGCAGACATGTATGGTGGAAACGGTCCGACGGACCGCTTTCACCATACATGTTTGTCCGTGTGTACCCGGCCTGAGAAGTAGGTAAAATACATCAGAGCCCTACAATAACCCATAATCTGCAGGGTCACAATTACACCTTTACGCTTTGCAGTGAGCTTTCATGAATTTTACAAGCAGCAGGCAAATGGAAACTTTGTACACTTCAGCTGCGTGTTAAAACGACTGACGTTTGAAAAATGATCGCATACCTTTCATGACACCAGAATGTATTATTGGGTATGTTTGGTTAATGGTTTTCTGATGCAAAGCAGTAAACCAGACCTTGATTTATACATCTCATTTCCATACATGATGCCTGGTATTTCCACCCAGCATGGCCATAAGGGTATTCACGGCTACTATAAGCCTACTGTGAATGGGCCATATATTAAAGCGGTTGTATAGTCACATTTTTGACTTTTACCTACAGGTAAGCCTATAATAAGAAAAATTAAAAAACAAAATCACTATAACTAACATCCAACATGTGAAAAATAAATAAATATATAAATTAATAATTAATTGATAGATAAACTAAAATAAATAATATTCCGGTGACAAAAACATGAATAAATGCAAAATGCAAAATAAAATTCCAAGTGAACAGGTGAAAAATGTAAATGTAAATGCCCGTGTGGGATAAGTGGTTAATAGTCCATCAATCGATCCCAGGTACCGCCTCGACGTACGTTTCGTCTAAAACGTAAGTTTCGTCTAAAACGCTTCCTGATGACGTTTTAAACTAAACGTACGTCGAGGCGGTACCTGGGCACGCACAAGCCACGCACTTCCAGTCTCACTGGTCAACGAGCTGCTAGCGGTGGAGCGCACGCCAGCTTCCCAGGACACGACCATCTCTCTCCAAAACTTCCTATAAGCATACAGCCTCAGCGCCGGGACACGGGCACCAGAAAAAGTAAGGGGCCACTCGGCACTGTGTTTTTACCTCTATGTTTTAAAATAAACGTTTTACACTATGGTGGCCTTTTTTATTATTTTTGGCATTCGTTCCGCTATCTGTTGCTGACACCGGAACCTGTATGACATCCAGCCGACCCATATTAACACTAAGCTACTATTGACCTTATTTTAATTAATTAGGTCAACATCTTTTGGTAAGGAGCCATCTATCTTTATCTTTGGTGACTTATTGGTGAAGGTGGATCACTTCCCTTTTGCACTTTGGATTTGGAAGACATATGAGCACGTTGCACGTTGCACTTTACCCATCTTTGGGACTGTATTATCTGCAATAATTTGCACATGGACTCTTTTCAGTCATTTGACTGTGTATTATAATATTTTGTTATTGTTCATTTTTTGTTATTGGTTCAACTGTACACATGGACAACATTTGGTCATCCGACTGTTACACTAGGATACTATCACAAGTTTCTACGCATGCAGTCAAGTTGGATTTCACTGCAATTTTTTATTGTGTATTTTATTATATAGTTTATTCACCATTTTGCGCCCCTTACCCACTACCACATACTATGAAAATTCAGGGCCAAATCCACAAAAGAGATACGCAGGTGGAACTGCTGTTCAGCCTGCGTATCTCTGTGCCTAACTTTGGAAACGATCCTCAAAAGGATTTTTCCAAAGTTAGGCAGAAGATCTGACATCTGTAAGACACTTACACTGTCAGATCTTAAGATGCAGTACCGCATCCGCCGATGGGGGCATTTTGAGTCGAAATGCCGCCTAGCGTATGCAAATGAGTACTTAAGCAGATCCACAAAGCTTTTAAGCTTTGTGTTTTCTGCGTAAGTTACGATTTGCACGCGTAAAAATTAGGGCTGGTTTTACAATGTGTAAAGTTAGTACACCATGTAAAACCAGACCTTTTTTTCGATCGCCGCGATTTTTTTTTAAATTTGAATTTTTTTTCCCGGCGCGTAAATTTTTTTTCACCCGTCGCAACTTTATTGTCCCGTCGCAATCCACAAAGCCCGGCGTAAATTACGTTTGCGCGCTGCACGTCGGGAAAAATTACGTCACACGCATGCGCAGTACGTCCGGCGCGGGAGCGCGCCTAATTTAAATGGGAATCGCCCATTTAAACTAGGAACGCCTTACGATGGACGGAGTTAAGTTGCACTGCCGCAATTTTCCGGGTAAGTGCTTTGAGGATCGGTACTTAACTTCGGAAAATTGCGGCAGTGTAACTTAACTCTGAAAAGTTAAGTTAGGCTGCATGTCTGTGGATTTGGCCCTAAGATCTCTGCATTTTTTTAGGGAGCAGCTTCACTTAGTAATCCACTTAAGGAATTGGGGGCCAAATCCACAGACATGCAGCCTAACTTAACTTTTCAGAGTTAAGTTACACTGCCGCAATTTTCCGAAGTTAAGTACCGATCCTTAAAGCACTTACCCGGAAAATTGCGGCAGCGCAACTTAACTCCGTCCATCGTAAGGCGTTCCTAGTTTAAATGGGCGATTCCCATTTAAATTAGGCGCGCTCCCGCGCCGGACGTACTGCGCATGCGTGTGACGTCATTTTTCCCGACGTGCAGCGCGCGAACATAATTTACGCCGGGCTTTGTGGATTGCGACGGGACAATAAAGTTGCGACGGGTGAAAAAAAATTTACGCGCCGGGAAAAAAAATTCAAATTTAAAAAAAAATCGCGGCGATCAAAAAAAAGGTCTGGTTTTACATGGTGTACTAACTTTACACATTGTAAAACCAGCCCTAATTTTACGCGTGCAAATCGTAACTTACGCAGAAAACACAAAGCTTAAAAGCTTTGTGGATCTGCTTAAGTACTCATTTGCATACGCTAGGCGGCATTTCGACTCGAAATGCCCCCAGCGGCGGATGCGGTACTGCATCTTAAGATCTGACAGTGTAAGTGTCTTAGGCCCCATACACACGAGAGGATTTATCCGCGGATACGGCCCAGCGGACCGTATCCGCGGATAAATCCTCTCGAGGATTTCAGCAGATTTCTATGCGATGGCGTGTACACACCATCGCATTGAAATCCGCGCCGAAATCCTCTGGCGATGACGCGTCGCGCCGTCGCCGCGATTATGACGCGGCGATGGGCGCGACGCTGTCATATAAGGAATTCCACGCATGCGTCAAATCATTACGACGCGTGCGGGGAATCCCTTTGGACGGATGGATCCGGTGAGTCTGTACAGACGAGCGGATCCATCCGTGGGATCCGATTCCAGCGGATAGATATTCTGTGCATGTCGACAAATATTTATCTGCTGGAGTGTACACACCATAGAATCTATCCGCTGAAACCCATTCGATGGGATTTATCTGCGGATAGATTCTATGGCCCCATACACACGAGAGGATTTATCCGCAGATACGGTCCAGCGGACCGTATCCGCGGATAAATCCTCTCGAGGATTTCAGAGGATTTCTATGCGATGGCGTGTACACACCATCGCATTGAAATCCGCGCTGAAATCCTCTGCCGATGACGTGTCGCGCCGTCGCCGCTATTATGACGCGGCGACGGGCGCGACGCTGTCATATAAGGAATTCCACGCATGCGTCAAATCATTACGACGCGTGCGGGGAATCCCTTTAGACGGATGGATCCGGTAAGTCTGTACAGACGAGCGGATCCATCCGTTGGAATGGATTCCAGCAGATGGATTTGTTGTGCATGTCAGCAAATATCCATCTGCTGGAAATCCATCCCAGGGGAGATTTCTCTGCGGATAAATATCCGTTGGCGTGTACACACCATAGGATCTATCCGCAGAAACCCATTTGATGGGATTTATCTGCGGATAGATTCTATGGTGTGTATGGGGCCTATGGTGTGTACGGGGCCTAACAGATGTCAGATCTTCTGCCTAACTTTGGAAAAATCCTTTTGAGGATCGTTTCCAAAGCTAGGCACAGAGATACGCAGGCTGAACAGCAGTTACGCCTGCGTATCTCTTTTGTGGATTTGGCCCTAAGTATTTAGTTTAAAATATTTTGGCGCGAGATTCTCTTTTTTCTTCACAACACTCCATGAATGCAAGAGAGGCTGGTCATACAACTTTGTGACTAGGCTCCCTAGCCACTAAATGGACGGAGCTTCTTTTTGCTGTTTAGCTGCCTTTCTCAATCTTTTTACCACAGTGGACCCCCTACAATTATTTATAGGTCTCGGGGGAAAACCTTTACTAAAACTAATGTTTTGGGGGTCAATGGTAAAAATGCCTTACCACACATGTTAGGCCTCGTACACACGATAGGATAGCCAGAGGACAACGGTCTGAAGGACCGTTGTCTTAGGTTAACCTATGAAGCTGTCTGATGGTCCGTCGTGCGTACACACCATTAGTTTAAAAAACGTCAGTGTCAGAACGCGGTGACATAAAACACAACGACGTGCTGAAAAAAAACAAAGTTCAATGCTTCCAAGCATGCGTCGACTTGATTCTGAGCATGCACAGGTTTTTAACCGATGCTTTTGCATACTAACAATCGTTTTTTTACCAGTCCATAGGTTAAATTTTAAAGCAAGTTCTCATTTTTTTTAACCTAAGGTTAAATAACCTATGGGGCCTACACACGATCGGTTTGGACTGATGAAAACGGTCCTTCAGACTGCTGTCCTCTGGCTATCCTATCGTGTGTATGAGGCCTCAAAGTCAGACTAATCTCCTTAGATCTACCAACAACTATGTAATGCAAAGTCTGCCTGATTGGATGCAGATTGATTGGATAGTTACGATAAGGCTGGCTATAGACTGTTCGAATCTGAATTGGCCGAGATTTGAACCGTGTGAGGGCCGGCTGAATCTACCAAGTTGATTAATCGATCAACTTGGGTACAACCAACCTACCAGAACAATTTGCAAATATCGCTAGCGGCTGCTATAGCCAATAACAATAATTACTGTCTTCTTCGGTGGGGGTCGGGGATGGGTGGCAGGCCCTGTTGGGGCTTGGCCATTCCTGCCAGGAGCAGACAATTGCTCAGCAGGAGGGATCCCCCTGTCGGCACTGACTGTGTTTATCAGGGAATTGTGAGACTTCTTTCCTGCAACCAATGGTAAATCTATGGTTGATTGTAAAAAGATTGTATAGTCAGATTGTAACATGGAGACTCTCAGTTTGCTTGCGCTGGCCCAATAACAAATGTAGTCGTCATAGGTCATAGAGTGTGCACCCAAAGCTCACTATATATATATATATACACTCTTATAAATAATTGTAAACAAACATTTTAAAATGTATTAAAACATGGACGGTTCCAGTAGGGCACAGGTGTCAAACACGAGGCCCGCGGGCTGAATCCGGCCCACCAGGAAACTTCATGTGGCCCTCGCACCTCTCCTGCACCTGCGGCCAGACCTCCTCTATTCCTACTCCAGACCCTTACTTTCTGCTTTCAAGCAATGCATCCAGCTTCTTCCCAGCAGCAGCATAAGGAAAGGGGGTGCACTGTGATGTAAGGGAGAGTGGGGACTTAACGTCTGATGGTGGGGTGGCTCTTGATATTTAACGTAAGGGGAGGGAATGCGCTGGACATCTAATCTTACAGATACAACCGGCCCTTTTGAGAACAATCATAATGCTGATGCGTCCCGCGATGAAATTGAGTTTGACACCCTTGCAGTAGGGCAGTGTACGGTGTCAGTAGGACAGTGGATGGATGGTGTCAGTCAGTGGAGCAGTGGACGTGTGAGTAGGGCAGAGGTTGGTGTCAGTAGGACAGTGGACAGTGTCAGTCAGTAGAGCAGTGGACGGTATCAGGAGGGCAGAGATTGGTGTCATATTTTTTTTCCAATTTTTTTTTACCAATAATTTTATTGTTTTCTACAGCTTTTTTTAGGAGCACTGTTGGGGGTCTTTAGTGAAATATCATGGGTCTAAACAGACCCTTGATGTCTCACTTTTGAGACAGGAACTGAGGACAGAGATACAATTGGTACCGATCAGCTGAATGTGGCCTGGAAGGAAAGGAGAAGCCAACTTTCAGCTGCTGCAGGAGGAAAATACAGATTGGTTACAGTAACTGCAGCCCCTGTAGCCTTTTCTGTCCAGGTTCCTGGGGTCGGCAAGGAAGGATCACGGTCTACCTATTACCTGCCCATGATCGATGGGTAGATAGCGATTGATGGGTTGCCGACCCCAGATTAGGGTGTGCACGCTCCCTGCTCATGTCCGTTTACCACTGTTGAATAGTAGATATTAGGAAAAGCAGGGAGAGAAGTGATTAGCAGATAGAAGAGGTGATAGCAGCAGCAGTATACAGTACAATTAAAGGAAGGCAGGGATAGAAGTGAAAGCCAACTAAAGGGTAAGTAACTAACCGTAGCACCAGCAGGTCCAAATTAATAGAGACTAAATACTGAATTGAAGGTTCCTATTAAGAAAAGAAAAGTGTTAGTAGGCTTGGAATGAAGAAAGGGCACAAAGTGACAGAATAGTATCTATCTGATTATTCGGCAACTGTGTTAGGAACATCATGCCAGCCATGAGGAAGACTGTGCCAGCCATAAGGCTCATGTGCCTTGCACACACACATGTGTGCATGGAATGTGCTCATCACAACGTGTGCATGAATGTACAGCAAGTTCACCACAAATAATGGTGCCTTGCAGGACCTGAGTTCTGCTTAGGATCATTGCTGAAGGTCTGAGTTCCTGCAATTCCTGATCCTGAACCTTATGTTTGACCTTGTTATTGTCATGGCTTTCATCGGACTGGCTTATCCAATCCTATGTTTGCTGCTCATCCCGGTTATCGACGTTGGCCTGAATTTCTCACCAAGATTTTGCTTATCAACTATGTAACTTGCTGCTTGTGAATTGCCAGTCTCTGCTTGTTCCTGACCTTGGCCCAGATTCACGTAGATCTGTGAGAGGCAAGTGCAGTATTCACAAAGCACTCGCTCCCAAACTTGCGCCGGCGTAATGTAAATTGGCCGGCGTAAGCCCGCCTAATTCAAAGTAGGAAGGTAGTGGGCGTGTTACATTTAAATTAACCGCGACACATGTAAATGAAGGGCCGCACGAATGGCGCATGCGCGCGCATGCTCAGAAACACGTCGCATATACTCCCTAAGATACGACGGCTCAATGCCTTCGACGTGAACGTAACCTACGCCCAGCCCCATTCACGTACGACTTACGCAAACGACGTAAAATCCGACGGCTGTTCCGACGTCCATACCCTAACATGACTTACCCCTGCTTTATGAGGCCTAACTTTACACCGGACTTACGCCTTACGTAAACGGTGTAGATTACAGCGACGGGCGTAAGTACGTTCGTGAATCTGCGTATCTAGGTCATTTACATATTCAACGCGTAAATCAATGGAAGCGCCCCTTGCGGCCAGCGTAAATATGCACCCAAGATACGACGGCGTAGGAGACTTACGTCGGTCGTATCAAGCCAACATTCAGGCGTATCTTGTTTCCTGAATAAGGCACATAGATACGACGGCGCATCCGTGGACTTACACGGTGTATCAGAAGATACGTCGGCGTAAGTCGTGCGTGAATCTGGGCCCTTGTGTCTGCCTATGGTTTGTTGCCTTCCTATTTGACTGTTACTGAACCCAGCTTGTGACCTGACTTCTGTAATTCTGCCAGCTCTCCAAATATCCAGTCTTTAGTTTCAGCCTTTTGACTGCTCTTACAGACCCTGTCCCATCCTCCAGGGGTGCTCAGAGGGAAATTTAACAAAAGGGCATCCTCGTCAGCTCAAGCTCCTCAAACCAGGAACATGAAAATCTGTTCCAAATGCCTGGATCGTAATAAACTAGTTTGGTTGTATCATGCATTCATACATATATTAGCGCCGTCAGGGCCGCTGATAGGGGGGGACCACCAGCCCTCCTGTAGGGGGCCCCAGCACACAGAGGGGCCCAGACAGCAGGACGGTTGGTGGAGAACAATGCTCTCCGTGTCTCTCACCCAGGTTTCTCCCCCTGTCCCTCCCATCGGCTTTTAGCTGCTGGGTGAGAGACATGGAGGGATAATGAACCTGGCCAGCCCCTGCGGAGCTTCTTTCCCTGCCCCGAGAGGGGGTTGTGCTAGGAGGAGGGATTTGTGGGAATGTGTCCTAGGAGAGGGATTGAAGAAAGAAGATTCGTGTTGGAAGGGGAGATTGTGTACCAGGAGCCGATGAGGGAATTCGGGGCTAATAGGAGGCATTGGGGGAATTGTGTAGGCAGGGGAGATTTGTACTAGGAGGGGGAATTGAAGTGGCATTTGTGTCCATTAATATTGTATTTTTTTATGAAAATATTGTTTAGAATACCGTCAGGTGTGTGTGTGTGTGGGGGGGGGGGGCCCCGGGAGGTCCCCGTCAGGTAGGCTGTACGGGGCCCCATGATTCCTAACAGCGGCCCTGAGCGCCGTCCTCTTACAACCATCCTAATTACTCAATATCTGAGAAGGCGTCTTTCAGGCCAGATATTTGAAGATTAGCTTAAAATGACCTTGCCTGCACAATAAACAATATGTGTGTATGGGGACTTTTATAATGAAGGGTGAGGAATTAATGCTGCAAAGCAAAACTGTCAATCTTGTGTGGAATTAATTAAGTCATTTTGGTTTCCTTCTTTCCATTATGAAGAAAATCCCTGGTGGGGGCCTCTGTGGCCAATCCACTGTTTATACAACAAGTCTTCAAAAGTTCAATCTTTGTGTCTGGGTATGGTGTAAGAAGAAAGTTTTCAAGCTGTGGTGGAAGAGACGGACATCACATCATACAGTTGGCTTCAGCTTGTGTCCGTGCAGCAAGAGATATTTATATGTGTCGCTTTGCATTAATGTAGTGCTAACGGAAAGTGCTGAAACAATTACATTGTGGTGTGTTTACAAGCACAGACTGTTGGTCACTCTGCACTGCTTTCCTAAACTTCTGGTCAGGGAGTCTCCAATGAAAACAATATAATGTCCAATTAAAACATTATACACATTCCCAGATTCCTCTTCTCAGGACTACATGCCCCATGATGCACATGTGTATGCATAGGAGTGCAATGCCTATTCCATTGGGATATATACACACACACGCACGCACAGTGGGCCAGATTCTGAAAAAACTTACGATGTTGCAGCGCCATGTACGCCGTCGTAAGTCCTAATCCGACCCGTCGTATCTATGCGCCTGATTCTTAGAATCAGTTACGCATAGATATCCATTAGATCCGACAGGCGTAAGTCTCTTACGCCGTCGGATCTTAACTGCATTTTTTTTTGACCGCTAGGTGGCGCTTCCGTCGAATTCCATTTTGAGTATGCAAATTAGCTAGATACGCGAATCCCCAAACGTACGCGCGGCCGACGCAGTAAATTTACGACGTTTACGTTAGGCTTTTCCCGGCGTATAGTTGCCCCTGCTATATGAGGCATAAGTGCGGCGTACCAATCTTAAGTATGGCCGTCGTTCCCGCGTTTGCGTAAGTCGTCCGTGAATGGGGCTGGACGTCATTTACGTTCACGTCGAAACCAATGACGTCCTTGCGGCGTACTTTGGAGCAATGCACACTGGGAAATTCCACGGACGGCGCATGCGCCGTTCCGCAAAAACGTCAATCTCGTCGGGTCACAGTAGTTTTACATAAAACACACCCCCCTGATCCAAATTTTAATTAGGCGGGCTTACGCCGGCCGATTTACGCTACGCTGCCGCAACTTAGGGAGCAAGTGCTTTGAGAATACAGCACTTGCCCGTCTAAGTTGCGGCGGCGTTACGTAAATCGGATACGTTACGCCGCGGCAGAGATACGCCGCTGGACGTGAATCTGGGCCAGTATATATATATATATATACACACATACACACACACACACACACACACACACACACACATATATATATATATATATATATATATATATATATATATAAATAAATGTATGCAAACCTTTTAAAATGTATAAAAATATGGACGGTGTCAGTAGGGCACTGGGTGGTGTCAGGCAATAGAGCAGTGGACAGTGCCAGAAGGGCAGTGGGACAGTGACAGTAGTTTTTTTATTTTTATTATTTAATTTTGTATTTCATTTTTAGATAATGTTTTACAATATTATTTTTGTTACAATTTTTTTTTTTTTTTTTTTTTTTTTAGGAGTCCCTTTGGGGGACGGAGATTCCCCAGTCCCTTTCTCTGCAGCCACAGCTGATTGACAGATTGACAGTGAAGATTGACAGTGAATGAATGGAAAGTGCTCTGTACTGAGCGGCTTCCTGTTCATGCACAAGCCAAAGCATAGTAAACACAGTTGCTATGCTTCAGTTATGAATGAACACAATAAGCGGAACTGATCACTCATTGTGTTCATTCAGAAAAGGAAAGGGCCGGTAAATTACATATTTACTGGTCCCTTCACCTGATCTCCATGCTGAAATATCCCAGCAGCAGCCAGCAAGAGAAGAGAAGAGAGAATGCAGCAGCGTGGGGGGCGGGAAGCAGGGGGAATCTGCTCCTCAGAGAGTGATTAGGGCGTACCCCGTGCACTCGCCTAAGTGTACATGTCCCATGCACATGATGATGCATACCTCCTTCAGTCCACTCGGACTGCCTATGCATTTCTGGAGTTCTCATGAAAGGGTGGCTCCATGGCACACTGGATTGGAACAGTGGCCCAGATTCAAGAAGCACTTTCCGCCCGTGCAACCATAGTTGCGCGGCGCAAGTGCTTACTTGCTCCGGTGTAACGAGTGCTCCTGATTCAGGAACCTCGTTACACCGAATGCAGCCTAGGATGTGACAAACATAAGCCTCCTTATGCCTTCACATCCCAGGCTGCATTCTTGTGTTGGCCGCTAGGGGGCGCGGCCTTTGTGATCGGCGTATAGTATGCAAATTGCATACTACCACCGATTAACAAAAGTTGCGCGGGCCCTGCGTACGCAAGGTACGGAGTTTCCGTACGGCGCCTTTAGCATAAGGCTGCTCCTGCTAATAGCAGGCGCAGCCAATGCTAAAGTATAGCTGCGCCTCCCGCCCGTGAAATTTAAATTTCACGTCGTTTACGTAAGTGAACCGTGAATGGCGCTGGACGCCATTCACGTTCACTTAGAAGCAAATGACGTCCTTGCGACGTCATTTGCCGCAATGCACGTCGGGAAAGTTTCCAGACGGAGCATGCGCTGTTCGCTCGGCGCGGGAGCGCGCCTAATTTAAATGATTCCCGCCCCCGGCGGGATCATTTACATTAGGCAGCCTTGCGCCCGGCTGTTTAGCATATTGCCCGCGCAATTTACGGAGCAACTGCTCCGTGAATCGCGGGCAAAGCGCAATATTTGCGTGGGTGCATAGAAAAAAATTTGCTCTTTGCCCACGCAAATATTGCGCGATTCTACCTGAATCTGGGCCAGTGCCATCAAAGAAGAGGAAACCCAGGGAAGTTATCTTTGAACTGGCACAATCAGGCAATAACGAGTACTTAAAGTAGAGGTTCACCCAAAAAGTTAATTTTTAACATTAGATTGAGGCTCGTTTTGTCAAGGGTAATCGGGTGTTTTTTTTTTAATCGAAGCAGTACTTACCATTTTAGAGAGCGATCTTCTCCACCGCTTCCGGGTATGGGCTGCGGGACTGGGCGTTCCTATTTGATTGACAGGCTTCCGACAGGCTTCCGACGGTCGCATACATCGCGTCACGATTTTCCGAAAGTAGCCGAACGTCGGTGCGCAGGCGCCGTATAGAGCCGCACCGACGTTCGGCTTCTTTCGGCTACTCGTGACGCGATAGATGCGACCGTCGGAAGCCTGTCGGAAGACTGTCAATCAAATAGGAACGCCCGCTCCCGAAGACCATACCCGGAAGCGGCGGAGAAGATCGCTCTCTAAAACGGTAAGTACTGCATCGATTTAAAAAAAAAACACCCGATTCCCCTTCACAAAATGAGCATCAATCTAATGTTAAAAATTAACTTGCATCCGGCACGTGGAATGGCGACAAACTTTTACCCTTAAAAATCTCCATAGGCGACATTTAAAAAAATCTACAGGTTGCATGTTTTGAGTTACAGAGGAGGTCTATGGCTAGAATTATTGTTCTCACTCTACTGATCGCGGCGATACCTCACATGTGTGGTTTGAACACCGTTTTCATATGCGGGTGCTCCTCATGTATGCATTTGCTTCTGCACACGAGCTTGGCGGGACGGGGCGCGTTTAAAAAAAAAAATCTTATTTATTTTACCTTTTATTTTGATTTTTTACACGGTTCTTTTAAAAAAAATGGTGTCACTTTTATTCCTATTACAAGGAATTTAAACATCAATTATAATAGAAAAAAAGCATGACACTTCCTCTTAAATATGAGATCGGGGATCAAAAAGATCTCATATTTAGACTAAAATGCAATAAAAAATAAAAAATGTGTCATTTGAAAAATAAAAATAAAAAAAATGGCCCTTTAAGAGCTATGGGCAGAAGTGACTTTTTGACATCGCTTCCACCCTATGGTATGGAGATGGGTAGGGGCCATCTTCCCCTCACTTGTCTCCATACCCAGCCACGAGAAGGACCTAATCGCCTCCGCCGCTACCGACGGCACGGGAGAGCGGTGGGGCCTCTCCCGCCGTGAATAAAGGTCATCTTGTGGCGAATCCGCAGCAGAGACCACCATTACCTCCCGCTGAAGTATAGGATGCCTGGGTTATGGCAGCTAGCTGCTGCCATAACTTAGATATCCCTCTTCAAACAGCCGATGTATATCATCGTGCGGCGGTCCGTAAGTGGTTAAAAAATAAAAAATAAATAGCAGACCAGATAAATGCCCAGGTCAACTAGAACAGCCTTTTTCGACCAGGGTGCCCAGGCATCCTGGGGTGCCTTGAGGTTTCTTTAGGGGTGCCTAAAAATTGATCGGAAATTTATTGAAAAATAGGGCCAGATTCAGTAAGAGTTAGGCCGGCGTATCAGTAGATACGCCGACCTAACTCGGAATTTGCGCTGTCCTAAGTTTAAGTGTATTCTCAAACAGAGATACACTTAAACCTATCTAAGATACGACGGCTTGCGCCGTCGTATCTTAGGGTGCAATATTTAGGCTGACCGCTAGGTGGCGCTTCCATTGCGGTCGGCATAGAATATGTAAATCACTAGATGCGCCTATTCACAATGTACGTCCGCCCGTCGCAGTAAAGATACACCGTTTCCGTAAGAGATAGGCCGCCTAAAGATAAACATGCCCCCTAGGTGGCGTAGCCAATGTTAAGTATGGCCGTCGTTCCCGCGTCGAAATTTAAAAATTTTACGTCGTTTGCGTAAGTCGTCCGTGAATAGGGATTTACGTCATTTACGTCCACGTCGAAACCAATAGGCATGTGCGGCGTACTTTGCCGCAATGCACACTGGGATATGTAGGCGGACGGCGCATGCGCCATTCCAAAAAAACGTCAATCACGTCAGGTCAACACAAATTAACATAGAACACGCCCCCTCAGCCTATTTTAAATTAGGCGCCCTTACGCCCGCTCGCTTTAGGCTACGCCGCCGTAACTTAGCAGGCAAGTACTTTGTGAATCATGTACGTGCCTCGCTAACTTATGGCGGCGTAGTGTAAACACGATACACTACGCCGCCGCAAAGTTAGGGTGGGCTATGTGAATCTAGCCCATAGTATACAAGCAACAAGTGGATCAAGCCTGCTCTTTAGTTACACAAAGCCACAGGTTTTTATTGTGCACCATTATAACTAGACACTGGCATCCTAACAACCAATGACGTCATCTCTAACATTGGGCGTCCTATGTGTGGATGTTGCCTAATTATGTATACCTATTAGAATAGTTTTTTACATTTTAGAACGGGTTGCCTTGAGACTGTCCATAATTTTAAAGGGTGCCTTGACTTAAAAAATGGTTGAAAAACACTGAGCTAGAATGTAATTGCAAATGTAGGCTTTATTATCATTTTAACGATTGCTCTAAATGTAGCAATTCGGGCCTTTTTTTTTTATTTCATTAGCTTACTTACTGAATATTCTGATCAGTAAATCATTACCAATCCTGCCATGAGCAGAACCTTCACTGCTGTTACTATATTAAATACACTGGGAGCAGCTTGTTCCCAAGTGTGTGAGGCCTGGTAAGGTCAAGGTTGCCAGCTTCTGTTTGGCAAATTTACTTTCCTTTCAACTTAAAGCAAAGATCATTAAAACCCATGTCATGCTCAAATACGCGTGGAGGCTCCTGATGTTCCTAAAATACAATGGCTTTCAGTGATGTAGTGAAACAGCAATAGAGGTGGAATTCCAGGTCCATGGAGCCTAGGACCTAAATCTATCTTTGAGGAGTATTTTTCTGAAACAGTGGAAAAATAGTCAATATCCAATCGGCAACTATCTAATGCCTATAATTGATACTCAAATAATTGCCAGTGTTTTCCAAATCAAATGGAGTTATCCTCAATTAAAATTAAGTTAAAGGGGTTGTAAAGACAAACATATTTTCCTCTTAAATTAAAGTCTGAGGCCCCGTACACACGAGAGGATCCATCCGCTGAAAAATCTCAGCGGATCGGTTTCAGCGGATAGATCCCCTGGTGTGTACGTTCCAGCGGATATTTATCAGCGGATATTTACGATTTCCAGCAGATAAAAATTTGTAGACATGCTTACAAATCTATCCGCTGGAATCGGCTCCAGCGGATCGATCCGGTGGTCTGTACAGACTCACCGGATCGATCCGTCCGAACCCATCCCTCGCATGCGTCGTAATGATTCGACGCATGCGTGGATATCCTTATATGACAGCGTCGCGCACGTCGCAACGTCATCATCGCGGCGACGGCGCGACATGTCACCGCGATGGGAATTCGGCGCGGATTTCGATCCGATGGTGTGTACACTCCATCGGATTAAAATCCGCAGAGGATTTATCCGCGGATACGGTCCGGCGGACCGTATCCGCGGATCAATCCTAATCGTGTGTACCAGGCCTGACAGTAGCTGATAAAGTAAAAAGTAATGTTTTGCATTATAACTAGTTTGATACCTGTTGAAATCGAGCTGTTTTATTCATCTCCGTCACTCCTGAATCGTTATTCTCACTGACTTCCTGGTTTGCGGTGCGCATTCATTCTTGCTACATCACGGCTTAATGGGAACTACAGTTCCCATTAGGCTTAGCCTCCATTCCTGTGAGGGATAAGAGAGCATCTTCACGCAGGGCTGTAGTCATAGGGAGGGGGTGAGCACATTCTGCTTTCCACCATGCAAAACGGCTCAGATGCTGGTGGAAAGCAAGAAGAGGAGAGACAGGAAATGGCATTTTCAAACCTGGATTACTGTATTTTGGAGGTCAAAAGGAAAAAGCGAGGTAAGTGATATTTAAATGATCTAGCTTACAGCAATCAATTGATCTAATTAAAAACGTATCTTTAGTGTTCCTTTAAGGTAGCCATAGATAAATCGAAATTTGGCCGGTTCAATAGATACAAAAAAATACACATAGATACAAAAATGTATCTATGTGTGTCCACCGCTCAACAGCAGATCAACTTCTGTTGAATGGACCTGTCGAAAAAAAAAGCCAAATGGCTGCAGCACTGATCTGTGTATTCTGACAGCGGAGGAATGTTGTACCATAGACTATTATGTTCTGATCCATCACATATACTTCAAATTAAAAAAACATTGAACTAAAGGCTGTAATGTAACAATATAGGTAACGAGCCAAGGGGTGAATACTTTTGCAAGGCACTGCAATTGGTATCAGTACTTCCTTTCCTTGGAGAAAAGGATGCACTAGTCCAATGCCACCGACTCTGTCGGCATTTGTCATGGTGCTATCCAGGCACCATCAGGTGAGAGTTCAGTCTACCATTGCTTTCTGGCCTAGGCTTTCCTACATGTGACCAACACTGGAGGGAACCTAGAGCAAACTTTTTCTTTGCAAATAGGTGAATTTCAGACCCTCCTTTGGACTTTATAATGACATAGATTTAATGTGAACATTCCAGTACAGGTCCACTTTAATACCCTTTATTCATCTTCAATGATCACTCATCACTAAAGCACAAAACAATATTTGTCCAGGTTCACCGATCCACTTTGGCACAATGAAGTCTCACGGGTGGGCGACCTAATGATGTAATATAAGCAGATGTAATGTAAGCAAGAGCTAAATCGACATGAGTAGATACATGTAAACAAATAAAGATAAAACACAGCTTGCGATACAAAGGTACAATCACTACAAATATAAACAGAGTTTTTACATAGATGAATGATATTTCTTGGCCGGCGATCAGAATACACAATGATACGCCCCAGTGCGAGATCCCCAGCCGGTCACTGGATGGAAAGAGATTGCATGAGAGCTACAGATCACACCAGGGCATCCATTGTTTGCCTGCAATAATGTTTTTGCGAGGCAGAAAAAAGAAAAAAAAAAGCGGATGGAAGTATCTGAGGGGCTCTATGTGCTTTGTGTGCGGCAGGACGCCTCATTAATCACACGTCAGATGATGGTCAGGAGAGACAAAACAGAGCTAGAGAGAGGGGAGAGACTGAGTATTGTTCTGGGGGCCACCGCTGTCACTGAGGGAAGAAGGATTCGGCCTGTTATCTTTCTCATATCCTCCTGATCTATTTCAGAACAATCACTGATGCAGAGAAAACTTCAGGTTCTAAATATACATCTTCCTTTTTTCAGGCCCATGTTTCAGATCTATTCCTCCCTCGCACTTCTTTTGTTCCTACGTCATCCAGTGTATCTTCAGGCTGTTTTTTATGTTCCTTTCTGCGTCCCCAGTCCTTGATGTCACACAATACGAGCAACGTTGTGCGTGTACTGACGCCATTACTTATTCACGCTTGCGCGCTCTTGAGTGACCTTCCCTACTCCCAGTCCTTCTTCGATCACCCAATCCTTAACCACTCCTCATTCGCTTGCATCCCTCCGGTCACGTCCATTCTTATTAATATCCCCAATCTCTCTTATTTGCTCGCGGCCACCTTCGTCTTTATTTCTTGCTCTGCCGTCACTACATTATTTTCTTGCTCAAATGCTTCCTTGTCCAATTCCCATCATTGTTTATTCGTAGATTGAAGCTGAACTCCAAGAACTAACACAAAAACCCTTAAAGCGGAGGTTCACCCATAGCGCACACTTTTTAGCCTTAGATTCATGCTCGTTTTGTCTAGGGGAATCGGCTATTGGTTTTAAAATATGATCCGTACTTACCCGTTTACGAGATGCATCCTCTCCGTCGCTTCCGGGTATGGGCTGCGGGACTGGGCGTTCTTTCTTGATTGACAGTCTTCCGAGAGGCTTCCAACAGTCGCATCCATCGCGTCACGATTTTCCGAAAGAAGCCGAACGTCGGTGCGCAGGCGCAGTATAGAGCCGCACCGACGTTCGGCTTCTTTCGGCTACGAGTGACGCGATGGATGCGACCGTCGGAAGCCTCTCGGAAGACTGTCAATCAAGAAGGAACGCCCGCTCCCGAAGACCCATACCCGGAAGCGACGGAAGAAGATGCATCTCGAAAACGGGTAAGTACGGATCATATTTTAAAACCAATAGCCGATTCCCCTAGACAAAACGAGCAGGAATCTAAGGCTAAGATAGAAACAAAAACCGAATTGGGTGAACTCCCGCTTTAAATCCAGTTATGTACTCAGATATAAAATTCCTATTAGCTATTGCTTATATAAGTACCTAAAATCTGTCTTATATTAGCATCTCAAGATCTGCGGCACACTAGAACTAAGATGGAGAGAGGGAGCGCACACAGGCCCAGATTCACAGAGATTGGCGTATCTCTGTGCGGGCGTAACGTATCTCATTTACGTTACGCCGCCGCAAGTTTTTCAGGCAAGTGCTTTATTCACAAAGCACTTGCGTGTAAAGTTGCGGCGGCGTAACGTAAATCACCCGGCGGAATTCAAATTCGGCTGGTAGGGGGCGTGTATCATTTAAATGATGCGCGTCTCCGCACCGAACGAACTGCGCATGCGCCGTCCCTAAAATATCCCAGCGTGCATTGCTCTAAATGGCGTCGCAAGGACGTCATTGGTTTTGACGTAGACGTAAATTACGTCCAGCACTATTCACAGACGACTTACGCAAACGACGTAATTTTATAAATTTTCGACGCAGGAACGACGGCCATACTTAACATTGACTGCGCCTCATAGACCCAGGGGCAACTTTACGCCGGGAAAAGCCTAACGTAAACGTCGTAACTTTACTGCGTCGCCCGCGCGTACGTTCGGGAATTCGTGTATCTAGCTAATTTGCATACTCGACGGGGAAATCGACGGAAGCGCCACCTAGCGGGCAAAAAAAATATTGCAGTTAAGATCCGATGGCGTAAGAGACTTAGGCCTGTCAGATCTACTGATTATCTATGCGTAACTGATTCTATGAATCAGTCGCATAGATACGACGGCGCTAGGCAGAGATACGACGGCGTATCTGGAGATGCGCCGTCGTATCTCTTTTGTGGATCTGGGCCACAGTGTATAATTTTATTGTGTCAAACAGCCTTTTAAATGTAACATGTTACAGAGACAGGGCTGTGGGGATTGAAGAATAACCTGATCATTGTGGTGATGTTCTTTTATTGCTGGGGGGTGAAAAGGTGAAGCCCCCCTCCTGGCTGTGCAGTATGGCAGGAATGTGGGAATCACAAGACTGGCCTAAGAGATCTACAAATATTATGTCAGATAAAATGACTCATATATATACAGAGTTTCACCCAACACATTCCTTTTTGGCCAGTGAGACAGCCCATCATAGGTGATGGGTCAGTAGGAATTTGTTGGAATGAAGCTTAGTGGCAAGCTCTGACCGTGCCAAGAAGTGATGGAGCTTTCAGCTGTCAGAACGGCACAGCATTTGGCTATGACATTGGGAGTTTTAGAGGTTGGCACAGGTATGTATGGGCACATTGGTTCACTAGCACTTTATACCTGCAATAGATTTTTTCAAAGTCTATTTAAAGTGAATCTGTAACAGTAGAACTATAAGAGCTACGACTACTGAATAATTTTTATAGGTGCAGGCGTCAGCATATGTTGTTTAAATACAAGCCAGCAGCAGAAGGTAGTAAGAGATCATTTACATTTTTTGGGAGTAATTTAAGAAAGAATTATATGGTTCAGGTTGTCTGCAAGCGTATAAAATGGAAACATCAACTCCAGGTCTAGTTGATCTTCAAGAAAGTCCCATCTCCATCCTCATCTCTCTTCACTCACATGTTCCCCCTAGGGTGACCACGTGTCCTGAATTGGCCGGGACAGTCCCACATTTTGCAGGTCTGTCCCGGGCACCTTCATTCCAGGACAATACAGTGTCCCGGAATGAAACTGACACAGCCACCCCCCGGGCCAAACTAATGCCCCCAAAAAAGGCCGCCACACAGGGCCGATCCTAGGCAGGGTGCACAGGGTGCATTGCACCCAGGCACCTGCAGAGGTGGGGGCGCCGAAGTGCCAGAGTTCTCCCCTCCCTCCTTCTCTCCTTGTTTGTGTCCATCCAGAACTAGTGTTTTGAGCATAGGTGTGTGTCCGTCCAAAACTGATGTGTGAGCATAGGGCAGCCCATCCAGCCTGGCAGTGCTCGGGGGAGGGGCCGCTCCTCTTCCTGACATGACAGTTCTAGTTTTCAGTGGCTGCTGAGTGCTGATGTGCAGGAATGAATTCCTAACACTGAGAGTCTTGGATCCCGCACTGTCTTCACCAACTCCAGTTGGAATGCCTCCCACTCCCATCTCTATCTCAGGCTGCACAGAGAGAGAATCTAGGTGAGTCACAGTGTTCAGTGTGCTGTGTGCTGGGGGATGGCATTCCCAGCATCCCTTTACACGTGCTCTGGGCTGCCCCTGCTCTAGATGTTTTATGGCATGATAGATTGCATAGGATACACAGCCTCTGCCCATTCCTGCGCCTAGTCCATCTACAGATGTGATGTATAATGAGATGTAAAGGGGAAGAGTTAGTAAAAGGACAACGTCCATGTGGGGGCGCCAGAAATATTTCTGCACCCAGGCGCCTGTGACCCTAGGATCGGCCCTGCCGCCACATCACCGCTTTACTCACTGACAGTACTTGTCCTGGCCTGGAATGCCTGGAGGAGCACAGTCCCCGCCCCCTGCCTGTGATTGGAGAAATCATAAATCCTGCCTCTTGTGTCCAATCACTGTGCTGTGATTCGTTACAGCACAAGCTAATTTTTGGGAAGGGGGGTGTCCCTGAATGGTAGTTTGGAAATGTGGTCACCCTAGTTCCCCCTAAGCCATGCATTATCCTTTTGCCTCATCCTCAAAACATAGGACAATACAATATAGTAAAGAAAAGTTTATCCGGATGGCTGTTACCTGGTAAAGCCACGTGTCTCAACCAAAGCTGAAGGCTATCACTGAAGAAATGCTAGTTCCAAGGCAGAGTACCCGTCTTCAGCAATAAACACACAGACGTGTCTTCCTTGGAACTAGCACTGGTTCTGGGAATCGGGCAGCCTCCAGCAATGGATGGAAGCCATGGATAATGCAAATGACAGCTGTTTTGACAGGTTCTCCTGCCTTGTGCCACACCAACCTGTTCTTTATCATTAGTGACATCATCCGTCTACTCTTCTCTGATCTTTTTTATAACCTTAACATCACAGAGAATGCAACAAACAGCTACTAATGAGCCACATAACCACAAACAAGAAAGGCATTACAGAGTAACAGCATATAAATTGATGTCTTTTATCTACGTACAGACTGCTCCTAACCTAAACCTGTAGAGAAAACAACAGTTGGCACTGGAAGTCAATCAATATCCCTGTAAATATCTATGGTCACTTTTATGTAATACGAGATACCTTCAGTTGTAATCAAGGTGGTAAAGATAGTTGGATCAGGTGACACTGTGGGGTTGATTTACTAAAACCGAAAAGTGCAAAACCTGGTGCAACTGTGCATGGTGGCCAATCAGCATGTTCAATTAACCGCTTAAGGACCACCGCACGACAATACATGTCGGCAGAGCGGCACGGCTGGGCATAAGCACGTACAGGTACGTTGCCTTTAAAAGCCTAGCCGTGGGTCGCGCCCGCGCTACCGCCGGCATGCTCGCGACCCGGTCCTGAACTCCGTGAACGCTCCCGCGGGACTCACGGACCCAATCGCCGCCGGTGTCCTGAGATCGGGTCAAGGAGCTAAAGAACGGGGAGAGAGGTAAGTGTAAACAAACCTTTCCCCGTTCTTCCTAGTGGCAGTGTCAGTCTGTTCCTTGTCATAAGGAACGACGATCAGTGATGTGTTACTCCAGGTCACATCCCCCTACAGTAAGAATCACACACTAGGGCACACTTAACCCCGACAGCGCCACCTAGTGGGTGACCCCTTCACTGCCAGTGTAATTTTTACAGTAATTAGTGCATTTTTATAGCACTGATTGCTGTAAAAATGACAATGGTCCTAAAAATGTGTCAAACTTGTTTGATGTGTCCGCCATAATTTCGCAGTCACGATACCAATCGCTGATCGCCGCCATTACTAGTAACAAAAAAAAATATTTATAAAAATTACATAAAACTATCCCCTATTTTTTAGACGCTATAACTTTTGCGCAAACCGATAAATAAAAGCTTATTGTGATTTTTTTTTACCAAAAATATGTCGAAGAATACGTATCAGCCTAAACTGAGAAAAAAAACTTCAGTTCATCGGAACCCTCCCCCCCTCCGGTGTCACATTTGGCACCTTTCAGGGGGGAGGGGGGTGCAGATACCTGTCTAAGACAGGTATTTGCACCCACTTCCGGGAACATACTGTGGAAACCTGCGGGTAGTGCGTCACTTCCTGTCTGTCCCCCCCGTTATGTTCTGGGAAACACACAGCTCCCAGAACACAGCAGGGGACCAGTGAGGACGGGGCAGTGCGTCTCACGCATGCGCAGTAGGGAATCGGGCAGTGAAGCCACAACGCTTTACTTCCTGATTCCCTCATTGATGATGGCGGTGGGGGCAGCAGAGAGACGAGCGATTGCTCATCTTCTGCTGCCGACATCGCTGGACTCCAGGACAGGTAAGTGTCCATTTATTTAAAGTCAGCAGCTGCAGTATTTGTAGCTGCTGGCTTTTAATATTTTTCTTACAGCTGAGCTCCGCTTTAAGCTTTCACAAAAAAAAATGGAAACTGATTGGTTTCTGTGCAGATCTGTTCAAGATTTTGAACTTTCCAGGTTTAGGAAACTAACCCCTGTCTATGAAGTACATATGAATGCCCAAGTCAATAATTTTTGTTCAGGATGCTGCCAACAGACTGAGGTTTCTGAGGGTTATCAGAGCGTACCCATACTATATATTCTATGGGGGACTAAGGCCAGAATTAACCTCTTCATAGACTTTAGAGGGCAGTTGATCTTACAAGCACAATTGAGTACTGTCCGTGATACTTTTTTAATTTTTTAATACTTTTTTAATTTGCACTAACATACAATTTTTCCTGGACACAATGGGGCAGATTCACGTAGATCGTCGCAAAATTGTGCGGGCGTAACGTATCTCATTTACGTTACGCCACCGCAACTTACATGGGCAAGTGCTGTATTCTCAAAGCACTTGCTCCGTAAGTTGCGGCGGCGTAGCGTAAATCACCCGGCGGAATTCAAATTCGGCGGGTAGGGGGCGTGTATCATTTAAATGAAGCGCGTCCCCGCGCCGAACGAACTGCGCATGCGTCGTCCGTAAAATATCCCAGTGTGCATTGCTCCAAATGACGTCGCAAGTACGTTATTGGTTTCGACGCGGGAACGACGGCCATACTTAACATTGGCTGCGCTTCATGTAGCAGGGGCAACTATAAGCCGGGAAAAGCCTAACGTAAACGTCGTAACTTTACTGCGCCGGCCGCGCGTACGTTCGGGAATTCAAGTATCTAGCTAATTTGCATACTTGACGCAGATTTCGACGGAAGCACCACCTAGCGGGGAAAAAAAAATGCACTTAAGATCCGACGGCGTAAGAAACTTACGCCTGTCGGATCTAATGGATATCTATGCGTAACTGATTCTAAGAATCAGTCGCATAGATACGAAGGCTCAACGCAGAGATACAATGGCGTATCTGGAGATACGCCGTCGTATCTCGGTTGAGAATCTGGGCCAAACTACCCACTAAGTAGGCTCTTAGGGCTCTGTAGGTCATTGTTATCATATAAGTGTGCTCAGACAATCTTAAAATACCGAAGGCGAGAGTGTAAGGCAATTTGAGTTGGTGAGTTTTGCATCTGACGGGAGAGGATTCACTGACACCGGGTGTGGTGGAAGATTGGAAGCTATTATCATTATTTTTTCACAAACCTACTTGATGTGATATATGGACTTATCTTTAATTAATATTTAAACACATTTATATATAATTTTTTGGAATTTGTGCACATATTCACTTTTGTCACATGATTGTGACGTGATTGATGTTTATGGACATTAGCATTATTTTTGAATACCTGTGAAAACGGATATTTCATCTTACATTGTTTACAGCGCTGCTTATATTTTATTACACTAATTTTAGGGTTTTAGAATATGTTTTTCACTATCACATTTTATTGCCTTTTCCAGAAAAATTACAGCACTGCCGATTGAAAGGGAAAAGCCATTTACATGACTTGTGTAGCAATTGTATATGCTATTTAATTTTTTTTTTTACGTGCTACATTTTTTTCCTATGAAAGTGGGGTTACCCTTTAAGCGTGCATACACAGTTAGACGGTGTGTGTTGCAGTGCATGTTGTAATGGCCATCTTCATGCACTGACACTTGGTGTATACGCATGCGCTCATCCATAACACGTGCATAGATGTAAATGTGCCTTTGAAGAGGTGATAAGATTTAAAACTACATAAGCAAGTGTTAAACAGTTTGCTAATAAAATGCCTTGGGGGGGTGAAAAATACTCTTTTTTTTTCAAAGCCCAAGAAAATGCAGTCTTTGCAAATTCACTGAAGTCTCAAAGCAAAACAGACTAAAAAGCTTACACCCTGCAGATGAAAAGTGAATGTACGTTAAGCTGGAATACACATCTTGGAATGAACGGGATGAAGGGTTTAGCACGGCATTACAATGTAATATAGACCACAGTGAGGGGTCTGGGGTGTGTTCAGGGTTTGAATGACATTAATACATGCTCTTTACAAGTTCCCACACCAAACAATAAAGTGGTCAACGTGAGATGCCCACAGGGGCCGCCCATCAACCATCAGCATTTTAATAGACTCAGAGTGAAACTGTTCCCAGCAGTCAGGTCTGTCATTAGTGCAATGGGAGGGAGCGGTGTCATGGGGGGTTAATGTTGGGTGGTAAGTACAGGTTAGTTATTAAACAGTTTCTTATTTCTTAGGGGCAAAAGTAAGCAGAAGTCTATATACTAAACTATAGCCTGTCACAATACAATCATTGCATCATAGAAACTTAAAGTGGATCTCTGTTGTCGGTATCGGTGGAAGTTAAATGATGCAGCCTGTGTGTAAAATTCCATTCATTGTTACAGTTTTAGGTGTCCGTTTAATAAACTGTGAAGTTTTTTCTCTGTTCAGTTCACAGCAGTTCACGGCAGTTCTCATGAGGAGAATTATCTCCTCTGCAGCCGGTTTAATAAACTGAGAACTTCAGTTCTCAGATGGTGAACAGAGGTGAAGTTTTTTCTCTGAAAACAGCCGAGATCTGTGTAAAAGTGGGTGGACTGCCTGTAATCTTGTGAGATATTGTGAGATTATGGTGCAGCCGAATTCAAAAAGTGAAACTAACGTTTAAAAGAACATGTAATTAATGTTTTCAGACATGTGATAACATATTATATATATATATATATATATATATATATATATATATAAAATTACATATATATATAAAAATATACACACATATACACATACACATATATACATATATACCGTATTTATCAGCCTATTGTGCGCACCCGCGTATAGCGTGCACCCCTACTCTGGACGTGAAATTCCTGAATTTTATTTATTTTTTATTACTTACAGTTTTGGTGTCTTGCCTGTCGTCCATCGGCGGCCTTGTCCGGTCCGGCGTCCGTCTGCGGCCTTCGTGGTGTCCTCCCCGCTGCTCCTGCGCTGTCTCTGAGCCGATCCCTGCTTCCCGCGCTGTGTTTGAACGCCGCCGCCGCCGACATATACCGAGCGCAGTACACTCGAGCACGCTCGGCTCCTCTCGCATAGCCTAGAAGGGAGCCGAGCCTGGCCGACTGTACCCGAATGTACTGCGCTCGGTATATGTCCGCGGCGGCGTTCAAACACAGCGCGGGAAGCAGGGATCGGCGGCAAAGTTCAAACACAGCGCGGGAAGCAAGTATCGGCGTATATCGCGCACCCACAATTTTGCCCTGATTTTAAGGGCAAAAAAGTGCGCGGTAAACGCTGATAAATACGGTATATATATGTGTGTGTGTGGGTATATATGTATGTATATATATATATATATATATATATATATATATATATATATACACACACACGTGTTATATAGATACTGTATGTATGTATATATATATATATATATATATATACATATATATACATATACACACACACGTGTTATATAGATACTGTATGTGTGTATATATATATATATATATATATATATATATATACACACATACACGTGTATATTGTTGTTAATATTCATTTTTAACCCACTGGTGTTGAAATTAGGAAGAAATAAGCCTTCTTCCTCTTATCACACCAGCTTCTCTCCCAGATTCTCCACCTCTGAGCTGGTGAATCTGGAAGGGAGATATTTCAGGTGAAGAGCTGTGAAATCTTCATATCACGGTTTATTAAACTGGCCGTTTGTGACAAAACATCCATGTGATGTGATGTGAAGTGGAGAATGTGTTCTCTGCTCCTTATCACAGTTTATTAAACCGGCAATGCTCTGTGATAAGCAGTGATCAGCCGTGATCATCATGATCTCGTCTTATCACGGTTTATTAAACGTACACCATAATGTGAAGTTTCTCCAGTGATTTCTCGCAGTCACTGTTTTTTTTATGTTGGAGGACTCTCCAATGAAGACCCACTGGCTGACATTTACAGTGCCTTGCGAATGTATTCGGCCCCCTTGAACTTTGGGACCTATTGCCACATTTCAGGCATCAAACATAAAGATATAAAAGTGTAATTTTTTTGAAGAATCAACAACAAGTGGGACACAATCATGAAGTGGAATGAAATTTATTGGATATTTCAAACTTTTTTAACCAATAAAAACTGAAAAATTGGGCGTGCAAAATTATTCAGCCCCCTTAAAGCGGTTCTCCACCCTAAAGTGGAGTCCCGCTGATCGGAACCCTCCCCCCCTCCGGTGTCACATTTGACACCTTTCAGGGGGGAGGGGGGTGCAGATACCTGTCTAAAGACAGGTATTTGCACCCACTTCCGGCCAGACGCTACGGGAAAAAGACGGGCATTCCGTCACATCCCGTCTGTCGCCCGTTGTGTGCTGGGAAAACTCGGCTCCCAGCACACAGCGGGAGCCAATCGGCTGGCGCGGCGCGACTCGCGCATGCGCCGTAGGGAACCGGGCAGTGAAGCCGCAGCGCTTCACTTCCTGGTTCCCTGAGCATGGATGGCGGGGGGAGCAGCAGAGAGACGAGCGATCGCTCGTGCTCTGCTGCGATCGGCGCTGGACTCCAGGACAGGTAAGTGTCCTAATATTAAAAGTCAGCAGCTGCAGTATTTGTAGCTGCTGGCTTTTAATATTATTTTCCCGTGGCACATCCGCTTTAAAGTGGAGGTTCACCTGCCAAAAAAATTTTAAGATTAGATTCATGCTCATTTTGTCTAGGGGAATCGGCTAGTTTTTTTAAAAACGAAGCAGTACTTACCGTTTTAGAGAGCGATCTTCTCCGCCGCTTCCGGGTATGGGTCTTCGGGACTGGGCATTCCTTCTTGATTGACAGTCTTCCGACAGGCTTCCGACGGTCGCATACATCGCGTCACAAGTAGCCGAAAGAAGCCGAACGGTGCGGCTCTATACGAAGCCTGCGCACCGACGTTCGGCTACTTTTGGAAAATCGTGACGCGATAGATGCGACCGTCGGAAACCTGTCAATCAAGAAGGAACGCCCAGACCCGAAGACCATACCCGGAAGCGGCGGAGAAGATCGCTCTCTAAAACGGTAAGTACTGCTTCATTTTTAAAAAAACTAGCCGATTCCCCTAGACAAAATGAGCATGAATCTAATCTTAATTATTTTTTGGCGGGTGAACTACCGCTTTAAGTTAATACTTTGTAGCGCCACCTTTTGCTGCGATTACAGCTGTAAGTCGCTTGGGGTATGCCTCTATCAGTTTTGCACATCGAGAGACTGAAATTTTTGCCCATTCCTCCTTGCCAAACCGCTCGAGCTCAGTGAGGTTGGATGGAGAGCGTTTGTGAACAGCAGTTTTCAGTTATTTCCACAGATTCTCGATTGGATTCAGGTCTGGACTTTGACTTGGCCATTCTAACACCTGGATATGTTTATTTGTGAACCATTCCATTGTAGATTTTGCTTTATGTTTTGGATCATTGTCTTGTTGGAAGACAAATCTCCGTCCCAGTCTCAGGTCTTTTGCAGACTCCATCAGGTTTTCTTCCAGAATGGTCCTGTATTTGGCTCCATCCATCTTCCCATCAATTTTAACCATCTTCCCTGTCCCTGCTGAAGAAAAGCAGGCCCAAACCATGATGCTGCCACCACCATGTTTGACAGTGGGGATGGTGTGTTCAGGGTGATGAGCTGTGTTGCTTTTACTCCTGCCACCATCACCTCCTGCTCCCACCACCCCCTGCCACCATCACCTCCTGCCAGCTCTTGCCGCCATCACCTCCTGCTCTCGCCACCACCTCCTGCCACAATCGGCTCCTGCCACCATCACCTCCTGCCCCACCAGCTCCTGCCAGCATTACCTCACCCACCTCCTGCCACTGTGCCACCATTACCTTCTTCCACCATCCCCTCATGCCCCCACCACCTCCTGCCACCATCACCTACTGCCACCACCAGCTTCTTTATTACCTTAAAGCTGGGCTGTGCTGGACATGGCTGGGCTGTGCTGGGCTCTGTGCTGTGCTGGCCCCTGTGCTGTGCTGGGCTCTGCTGGACTGGACTGTCACTGCTCCATCCTCTGTCTATGGCGAGTGCACTGCACGAGCCAACGAGTGTCACTGCCAAAGTGTCCCTCCTGAGTCCTCCTGACTCGATCGGCTATTCAAAAATGGCGCCGGATGGCGCCATTACGTATCTGCTTATGCGCCGCACGGCCGAGCGGATACGAGCTTTCCTGAGCCCGAAGCCGGCCGGGCTCGGGAAAGCTCGTATCCGTTCGGCTAGGCTGATCGGACCTTGACACAGACAATATGGGGTTAATTTAGACTGTTTAGACACATAGACTGTACACTTTGCATTCTGCAAGGGCAGTTGCTCCAGGGGTTACTAAAGGAGGTGGAGCTTCACTTTGTAAAGAATACCCAATCACATGCAAGGGGGAAAAAAAGCATTTTTGCTTGCACATGATTGGATGATGGAAGTCAGCAGAGCTTCCCCTCATTTATAAAGCTCTGGAACAACTGCAATTGCAAAGTGTAACTGCCCCTGCCCCTTGCCTTTAGAAAATCTACCCTATGAGAAATTACATGCGATTGGCCATGAATAGCTGTAGGCTTCCTGCCCACACCCGATCGCAGGGAGGTCCGCTGGGTCCATTTGCAAGTGTTAATGGAGCTTGAGCCATTGCTTTGACATGGCCTCCTGATAGTGATAATGGTGGACCACCATGCCAAGGCAATGGCTGCTTATAGGGCACACTGCCTGTCAAACTCTGGCAATAGTTGCAGCGCAGTGAAAAGATATTTCAGTGTGAAATCCCTCTTCAAACAAGTGTACAGGAGGCAGCATCACTTCCTGATCGTCTGCGGCTGACAAAGCGATCCGCTGCAGATCACAAGTCAGCTGCGTTGACCATGTGAAAGGGGCCTAAGGCTAAAATATGTGTTCTTTTCTGCATGACTGATAAGAATTGGTTATAAAATGTCATTTGTGAAAAGCTAGAAAAAAATCACAGCCTGTGTGTGTTCTCCAGTCCTCAGATATCAGGTACACTTCGTGCTTCACAAATCACACTCCCAAGCCATGACACATAGTTATATAACACATAACATCAGCTGCCTCACACTTGTCTCTTTGCAGAAGCAAGCTACTTTCTGTATGTCTCTATCTGCAATGGGTGACGTCCTTCGCCAATCTTTACCATGAACCTGTGTCTGTAACACCATGCAGCAGGCCATACAATGCATAGATTTCTTTCACTCAGCCTGCAGACTGAACAAAAGAAATCCAACAGATTCCTCCATCCATGCTAAATACCACGAATGGAAGAATCTCTCCCCTGCCATCTATTTTATCCTGACAGTTTGCGCAGCTAGCTGTCATAATGCCCAAACAGCATCTGCCCCACAAAGTTGCCAACGTTTAAATTGTTTTTAAAGGGACACTTTGTGCACTAGGCAGAGAACAGCATAAAACAAATTAAGATTTGGCTGTGTTGGCAGGAAGCAGGGCAAATATAGATTTGGGCTGCCATTAGAAATGATAGGGCGCCAGAAAGCTGACCAGACAGCCCCCACCAGGCAGCCTCTGTTGACATCTCCTGCTGACCCAATGGGAAGTATTGCCTGTACCCCTCTATAAGGCCCTGACAACTGGTGATCTGTAGCATTAGCAGACTGGTCCAGAGGGTGGCCTGGAGCATTGACAGAATGAAGGATGACCTGTAATATTGTCCAACTATACTGAATGAACTGAAGTGTAAGTGGGCCAAATTGGAGGGTAGTCTGGAGTATTGTGGTGGTGCCTTGAAGCAAAGATATTGTTAATTAATTAGGCTTTACTACCTATCAGTGCAGCTGCATAGTGCTGATCCTCTGGGCTTCCAGTGGTGTCTTGGCGTTGGAGCTGTTCACACTGAAACTCTGCCAGAATGTGATGTTCACATTGAGACCCTGCCAGAATGTGACGTTCACATAAAAAATGCACCAGAATGTGACGTTCACAATGAGACGCCACCAGTATGTGACATTCACATTGAGACTCCAACAGAATCATGCACCTAGCAGACATGATACAGGAGATGTAGACATGATACAAGAGATCAATGTAGCCTCACCAGTGTCTATCAAATGCAGCCTCCCAGTCAGATGCAGCCTCCCAATGCCTGTCAGATGCAGCCTCACCAGTGCCCATCAGATTAGGCCTCACCAGTGCCTGTTAGATGCAGCCTCACGAGTTCCTATCAGATGCAGCCTCACCAGTGCATGTCAGATGCCTGCCTGTGCCCGAATCAGAGCGGTGTTCTCCCGCTGTGTCACCTCCTGTGATCATGTCACACTGATTCAATGTCTCGCTATTGGATCAGTGTGCCGTCTATCACAGGAGGTGAGACATTGTAACTGCTGCCACTCTGAAAATTCAGCTCTGTGACACACAGAGATCGTGGCTCTGCAAGGATGGGAGAAGGGAGGGGAGGATGGATGACACCCCTGCAATAGGCGGCACCCTTTTTTCGGCGCTCCATTATGAGCATTTTTCTTCTTTCAGTAGCATGCCAAAAACATTTTTCGCCCAATAATTTTTAGTGGCCGAAGTTTCGGTGCACCACTAAATAAAATAATTGAAATTTAGTTTGAGTACAGCGTTGCATGACTGCACAATTAACGCTAACATCCATCCTGCTATAGTCTGATGGATGGAAACCCTACATTCCATGCGTCTGGTGGATTGGATTGGATGAAAATGGACTCTACGGTCCATTTTTATCCGACCCCCCATAGAGGAGAGTGGCGCTCTGACAGGTTTGATCCACTGTGCAGGCACCTGTCATCTGCCTCCTCAGCGGGGATCGACACCCGCTGAGCAAAGTGGAGCCCGTACACGGACATGTCCGCGTGAAAGGGCCCTAACAGTTTCCTGAGCAATTTTGGTTATGTAGCGCTACTCCCGAAGGAGCCGCTGGTTGATTTGGGATCGGCCTATTAAGTTACCTTGGCGTTGTCTAGGGGTGTAATTGTAGAGACAAACAGTGAGCGAAGGTCCAGATAGTGGGTAAAGGTTTTTTCCAATGCTTTATTTTCCACATCAACATCAATTGGGAAGGACAAAGTTGATGAGTAGATAGAGAGGAAGAACCTTGCAGTATCAGGCCTGGATATTAAATAGAGCAGTCAGTACTGCTCTGCATAGTACCACTTAGTAACTCGTCGCCACTCCAACTGAGTCGGTAAAGTGCCCCCGGACAGACCCTTTTTTACAGGCCTGGCAGCCGAGATGTCACTTAGGATTTCTGGGAGGAACGGGCTTCTCTCACAGACCCGGCTTGGCCTCTGCCACAGGCCAATTACAATAACTGAGCTAGATAAATAGATGGAGCGAATCCTCCCAGTAGTTTTCTGCATTGGTTACCAGATGACAGCAAACATACCTGTCAGTACTCTGGTCACCGGATCCCCAATTGGTTTGTTCAGGCTCTGTTGGACGACCTGACCCTGGATCCTCCTCAAACCGACTCCCCAATCGAACGGCAACCAGCCTGGGATCCTTTCAATAGAACCGGGAACCCAGCCAGGCACTGGGGTCCCCTTGTACCTCCGGATGAGGTCCCAAGTAGTCTGCAATTATGGCCAGATGGGCCACGCCGGCGGGGTCCATGGATGCGCGCACCCTGAAGGTGGATGCCGCACCTGGAATGGGGAAGATTTTAGAACACATGACATCTGTCACAGATATACTCCTCTCCAGCACGCATTGGCTGCTGGAGAAACGTACTCTGCCAGAACCCCTCTGGCGCCAACTGCTGGCCAGGGATGACATTGCATCCCTGAACCACAGACTGACCCAGTGGACGTTTCTGGAATGACAGAAGTCCCAAAATGTAAACAAATAGTGAATGGGAGCAAGGTAACTCTCCCATTCCCCACTAACTTTAGCGTAGTGCCCATACTGAAAGTAAGGGGGCGCTACAGTTACAATCTACTAAATGTAAGGGAACCCACAGACAATGCTGCCTCAGGTCCATCGACGGGGAAATTGTATTTTTTTCTCAGTTATAATTGTACTGGATGTGCCTAAATGCCCTTGCTACATTAAACATGAATATTGTTGTCACTCTTCATGTTTGGGGATGCATCGTCCAGCACAGATCCCTGAGGGAGATTGGCGCATTTGTCTACGTGTCTGACCCCTTCCAGTGCAGACTATACTAACTGTATCCATTTGTTAATGAACATGTGAGACATCCTGTGTATGGCCACCTGCGGTCATAGACCCTTCCAACATTATAATTTCAATGGGTTTTTCAGAGTTCTCTTTTACACAATGTCCTTGAATAATAATGGGAGGGGGCATCAGATCCTGTATACAAAGATTCCTGCTATTTGGAACCTGTCTGTCTCCATGGCCAATGTTTGTCCTGATACCAAGGCGTTTGTCTTGCTCGCTGAATACAAAGGGCAGTAGACCATGTTACAATATGTCTCTGCTCAATTAGTTCTCAATAAGCGCCTATTAAAGAGCAATAACGTCTAGTCCGGTTATCAGTGTGACTGGCCACTACAAACATATCAGTACAGATTCTCCCACTCTGTTTATCACTCCCTCTAGTCCCCTCATAACAATGTCTTTTGTTTTCCCATTCACTGAGCTGGAGCTAACCTCAACCATGTTCTTATCACCGTGGGAAGAGGGGCTTGCCAGTGGCCAGGATAAACAGAAAACAGATACCCACAGACATTAGAATTTATCTCTCAGGTCATTGGGCCATGCAATATTTGGCTGCTAAACTATCAGTCTTATTGGATAGACATTCACAATGCCATCAGGCAAACCTGCATACTTGTGCCTATGAAGAGGGCAGGGTGAGTTCTTAGAAGACATTCATGGGGCACCCTTCCCCAAGGGGTAAAGAATAACAATCACTTACAATCGATAGCCCTGGAACTCAAACTTGAGAAAGCTTGGACAGAGGCCTTACTTGCCATGGTCCAAGAGGGCCTCAAAATATACAAACTTTCCCACCCATCCTGAATGTTGTCTGTTTTATTGCATGTTCCGTTCTTTGTGATGTGAAAGCATGTTCGTTAACTGGAGCACTTTGCAAGGTTGATTCAGCAACCTTGTGGGACTGCAAGTGGAAAGGAGTTGTGTTGGCTGTGTGTTGGAGTTCTAGCACTGCGGCAGTAGGAGGGGAGGTGGAGACGGGACATAGCCTGAGTGGTGGGCGTTCTGAAAAGTTAAACATTTCGACCTCCCCATGGGCAGCTGAGGGCAAGCGGGCTCAGGTGTAGAGTGGGCCAGGCATTTGTTTTTGAGACTCATTTCGACCTTCCTGTGAGAGTAAAGCTGAGTACAGAAGGGTTTCGGTCAAGTCTGAGAGAGCTTACTGAACGTAGCCTCAGTGAACATTGGGCAACTTGTAGGCAGGTGCAGTCTACACTCTCCACTGCAGGTGGCGCTCCTCTGGAATAGCAAGGCAGCTGAAGAAGGAAGACAGGAGAAACTGAGTTGCTCTATGATTTCCTTGGTCCCCTGGGGCAGCGTACCGGTTGGCTACACTGCACCCCCAGGTTTTAGCATGCATTTGAGATTTGGCTAGTGTATAGACAGCATACCAGTCTGTCAATGACAGTTTTAGTGGCAGGGAGAGGTTCCTGAGGAGGGGGGAAAGCTTAGGGTCTACATCAATATTGAAGCAAGCTCGGGCCTATTCACCACTGACTCCCTGCTGTAAGTGTTGTGAGTTGTCCGGTTGGGTGTGCTCCCTACCAGGTTGTTGCAAGTTTTACAATACATAGGGTGCTGTTATTTAGGACTCTGCGTGTTCACTGCCTACACACCACGCTGCACCCACCTAACAAACTGGCAAGATATCATGATTGCCGGTGGTAGAGCTCCATAGTGTTTTAAATCTGAAAATAATTTAATAAATTCCCTTAATTTTGCCGCAAAGTCATTGTCTGTCTTATTTTAAGGGGTACAATTGGGAGGTAAAAGGGGGCAGAGTAGACCATCCCAGGCAGCGTTAACAACCTTCCCCCAATCTGACTGTAAATATTCAAATAGGGCAAACATTATCTGATATACACTGTGGCCCAGATTCTCAAAGGGCTTACGACGGCGCAACGCAATGTACGCCGTCGTAAGTCCTAATCTGGGCCGTCGTATCTATGCGACTGATTCTTAGAATCAGTTACGCATAGATATCCATTAGATCCGACAGGCGTAAGGCTCTTACGCTGTCGGATCTTAAATGCAATTTTTTTTTTGCCGCTAGGTGTCGCCTCCGTCGTTTTCCCCGTCGGGTATGCAAATTAGCAAAATCCGAGAATTCCCGAACGTATGCGCAGTCGACGCAGTGAAGTTACGACGTTTACGTTAGATTTGCGCTGCGTAAAGTTGCCCCTGCTATATGAGGGGCAACCAATGTTAAGTATGGCCGTCGTTCCCGCGTCGAAATATTTAAATTTACGTCGTTTGCGTAAGTTGTCCGTGAATGGGACTGGACACCATTTACGTTCACGTCGAAACCAATGACGTCCTTGCAACGTCATTTGAAGCAATGCACCCTGGGATATTTTCCGGACGGCGCATGCGCAGTACGTTCGGCGCGGAAACGCGCCTAATTTAAATGCTCCACGCCCCCTACCCGGCTAATTTGAATTAGGCGGGCTTGCGCCGGGTGATTTACGCTACGCCGCCACAACTATACAGGCAAGTTCTTTGTGAATAAAGCACTTGCCTGTAAAACTTGCGGCGGTGTAACGTAAACCAGATACGTTACGACCGCACAGTTTTACGCCCATATATGAGAATCTGGGCCTATGTAAGTACTTTTAGGCTCCATGCACACGTTGCTTCTACATGAGTTTTGTGTTCTGCCTGTAGAAGCAGCTCAATGTTATTCTTTGTGTCCATGTACAATAAGATGTTTAGAGGCATATTTTGAGTTCAACGTTTAGAAGCAGGGAAAAAAACAAACCTTCTCTCATTTCTGATAGTAGCTTACTGGCAGAAAAAAATTAAAACTCGTCTAAACTTTACACATAAAATGCTCTATATGAGAGTGTTCTTTTACAGACGTTCTTTTAAGCCCAGTGTACATGGAGCCTTAGGGATCACAGTATGTGACAAATGTCACCTATACACACTTTTGTTCACTAGTGACCCAAAAGTTCATTAAATATGGAGGGCTCCAGCCATTTCTTTGATGGCATACTGTATGTGTGGGCAAAGATTAGAAACTGGAAACTGGTCATTGGAAAAAATTGGTAAACATGAAACTAGCTGAAAACAGTTCATTCATTTAAGAAGTGTTTTGGATACACAAAGATTACACACTCTGAAAAAATAGGAAATAAAGCAAAGGTAGACAAAAACAGAAAAAAAAGGCACTGAAAGAAGAACAGGAAGGCAGCCAAAACATATGGGGGCTTTTTACTAAAAACTCAGAATCTATAAAGAGAGGTTGGGTAATTTCCAGACAAAACAGATAGTCGGGTCTCCCAGTCCCAGGTAATAGTAAAAAACAAGAAAAATCAAAGGAGAACGAAGTTGTAGATTCAAATGGGATTTTATAGGGAGAACCAGTGCGGGTTGTAAAGGTAAGCACAAAAACAAAATTGTTTATAAATTTTAATACATCATATAAAATAAGTATACATAATACGTTAATTTACATAGACCGTAAGAACATTGGGGAAACAAGACACTTGATTGTGCATCTAGCCAATGTTTCACACAGCTGATAACACCGGGCAGCGCGTGTCACACTGCCCGGTGTTATCAGCGGGGACGATAGACCAACATGCTGCTATGGGACAACTGCTACCTACCCCCTCGTTTTTCAATTGGGATTTTTTACAGAACTTTATAATACCTTATAAAGACGCCGATCGCTCACACAGCGGGGAGGCATCGCAGGATCCAGGGACAAGGTAAGTAACCATGCCTGTGGCTACTGCGAGGCGATCCCTAATCTGGCTCGGGGATACCGCTTTTGGTACTGAAATCTTACCCCAAGCCAGACTCGGGAATACCGCCAGGGGGGTTAACCACTTCCATACCAGGCACTTACGCACCTTCCTCCCCAAGCCAATTTTCAGCGCTGTCGCACTTTGAATGACAATTGCGCAGTCATGCTACACTGTATCCAAACACATTTTTTATCATTTTGTTCCCACAAATAGAGATTTATTTTGGTGGTATTTGATCACCTCTGCGTTTTTTTTTTTGCGCAACAACTAAAAAAAGACTGAAAATTTTGAAAAAAATTACGTTTTTTTCTTCTGTTAATTTTTTTGTAAATACGTTTTCTTTTTCAATTACGGGCACTGATATGGCGACACTGATGGGCACCGATGAGGTAGCACTGATGGGCACCGATGAGGCGGCACTGATAGGCAGCACTGATGGGCAATGATAGGCGGCACTGATGGGCATTCCTAGGCGGTACTGATGGGCACTCATAGGCGGTACTGATGGGCACTCATAGGCGGCACTGATGGGCACTCATAGGTGGCACTGATGGGCGGCACTTATGGGTGGCACTGATGGGTACTTATGGGTGTCACAGATGGGCACTGGCCATAGATGGGCACTGAGAGGTGGCACTGATGGACACTGAGGGGTGGCACTGATGACACTGCTGGGCATCACTCCAGTCAGTGCCCATGTTGCCAGTCAGTGCCCATTTGTGGTCACTGATTGGCATTTATTGTGCTCTTTTTTTTTATTGTTTTGTTTTTTTATTGTTTTTATGGTGCCATGGTGGCTTCCCTGGGGGTCCAGTGTGGGGATCCGAGGGGGGGGCTACGCTGATAAACAATCAGCGCGACCCCCCCTGTCAGGAAAGCCGCCGATCGGCTCTCCTCTACTCGCATCTGTCAGACGCGAGTGAGGAAGAGCCGATCAATGGCTCTTCCTGTTTACATCGTGATCAGCCGTGATTGGACACAGCATATCACGTGGTAAAGAGCCTCCCTTTTCAGCACTCCTGCCCCCCCCTCCTGTTAAGTGCCCCCACAGCAAGCAGCTTGCTATGGGGGCTCCGGAGCACAGCCACAGATCCCTGTGTTCATTTAGACACGGAGCCGTGGCCCGGCCTGCATCCTCTCTCTCCTCATTGGCTCACTGACTTTAATTGACAGCAGCAGAAGCCAATGGCTCCATGCTGCCTTCTCACCCAATGAGGAGGGAGAGTCCCGGACAGCCAAGGAACGCCTGCAACATCGCTAGTTCGAGATGGACTCAGGTAAGTATTAGGGGGGCTGCTGCACATAGAAGACTTTTAATCACAATGCATAGAATGCATTCAGATAAAAAAAAACTTCTGCCTTTACAACACCTTTAAGGAGCGGTGTGCTCCCTCCAGGCTCATCTGCCCTCTGCCTATCCATTAGAATGCATGTGCATCTACTATGAAGGATCTCAAAATTTAGAGTTGGGACTGCAGATAATACTGTGGTGCCGTAAAGTGGCTCTACAACTTACGCAGGAATGTGCAAATGTGTGCAAACTAAACCCCTGTTTTTAACGCACACTGTTAGACAGGATAATTTGGTTGGTTGCAGGCTGGCTGGGAATTTTCTTTGGTTCTGTTTGACATGTGGCGCCGATTTAATGTCACCCCCATGCATTGGAAAACGCATTGCGTTTTCGGGTGCAGAGAGCACTGATCAGCATGTTCTGGCTAGGAGAGGAGGGGGGAGTTGTGGACAGTCCCCTTGTCAGAACGCAATAGCACAGTGGGGAGATCGCTGTACTAACAAGGGTCGAACAAAAAAAACAACAACATGTGTACCAGGCAAGCACGATACGGTAGCAAAACCCCTGGCAATATCAGAGTGTTGCAGGAGTGTGTTATGATCATGGCGCTGCTGGGTTATGTTGGGAGTTGCTGAGTTTTGTCATGTTCTGCACACGGCCTGCGTGCATCCATCTCCCCGATGCCACGCTCATTCTGGAAATAGTTTTCAAATGTTGGCCAGTACATAAGGAAAAACAGACTTAGGATTTATTTAAAATATGGAAAGAAATGCAGCGGGGCTCAGCCCAGAAGCAATAACTTTCTCTATTCTGGCTCTCTGCATTCAGCTGGACTATAGATCATCAGCACAGTACTGCAGAAGGGTCAAAGGACCCTCTCCGCCCTGCGTTACTGGGTGGGGCCACTCTCCAGTCCTGCTGAGATCCTCTGTGCTGGGAACAAGCCTGTACTTGCTGGTGCTGCCTGACTCTGTGACTTTACCCTCTATGATATCACAGATCAACCATAAACCCAGAGAGAGGCTGCTTGTGATCTCACCGCGCTCTAACCCTGAGCCATTAACCCGTTCACCGTACCCAGTGTCCTACGCACAATGCCCTTACACAAAACACATATTGTAATACCCACTGCAAAAAAAAAAAAAAAAGTTTCCACTGAATCCTGCGTCAATACATCATCTTGTAAGACAAACAGCAGGAATGCAATCCATTTCAAACTTATCTGTGTATGATCGTCAGTGAACATAACCCAGATCTCCCCCCCACCTCTACCTGAAAGCTGTTTGCAAATTGTAACACGTCCTAATATTTAACCAAGTCCATCAAGCCTTCTATTTACATATAGGCAGCGTCAGCCCTCGGTCACGCCTTAGCTGCACAGTACTGTAGAAAATGTTAAAGGGACTTAAAACGAAAGCTAATTTGATTATAACCAGGTCAGACGGAGCCATACTGACCCTGTGAGCTTACAATTAGACCTGTGGTTGCTTGGGTGCAGGGTGTTGCTAGCAGGGGTCAAGTCCTGGGGAAAAAAGTGTGGGAACTCCTACCCAAGATCCACTCCCCCACCAAAAAAAAGGCCGTTTCCTGTATATGGATTCATCATGTAGTGTGCGGGTATTCTGTCACTTCCTCAATGCCGCAATGTCTCCTGGGAGCTTTTGTCATTGTTCCCAGGAGACATTGCGGAGGTCTGCCGCGAGTTATCGCGGGATTTAGAAAGAACTTTAAGCAGTGACTGGAGCTGGGCATCGCCGCTTAGTGAAGGATTGCCTCGGGCGGCTCGGCTGCTCTCGGCTGCTCTAGTCTGCAAAGGGAACTGCGTTCCTGCTGTGAAAAAAGTGCAGGAACGCCGTTCCCACACGTTCCCGCAGGACTTGAGCCCTGGTTGCTAGTCACCAAACTGCTCCCTGCTCTTTATATATACAATTACACAATTGGGGAGTTCTGCACTGCGGAGGCCACCAATCAATATGAATGTCATTCTGTAATATGGATGTTTATTTAGTTATTATTAAAGGGGTTGTAAACCCTCATGTTTTTTCACCTTAATGCATCCTATGCATTAAAGTAATACTAAAGGATCCTTTTTTTTTTAAAATAACAAACATGTTATAGAAAAAAGTGGGTAGGGGGCGCTGATAATAATACGAAAATCCAATGGGAAGTGGCAATAAAGCGCCTGTGCAAACAATGCAAAAAAATATAGCCGTGAAATATCTTTCACGGCTATATTTTTTTGCATTGTTTGCACAGGCGCTTTATTGCCACTTCCCATTGGATTTTCGTATTATTATCAGCGCCCCCTACCCACTTTTTTCTTTCACATGTCTATTCTTATTTGAATTGTTTGGGGAGCAGCTATTTTTTGTTTTTGTTTTAGTTTTGTATTTATAGTTTGGCGCGAGATCTTTATTACAACAAACATGTTATACTTACCTCCACTGTGCAGCTCGTTTTGCACAGAGTGGCCCCGAACATCCTCTTCTGGGGTCCCACGGCGGCTCCTCCCCGCATTAGATAACCCCCTTGGAGAAGAGCTCTCCCGAGGAGGTTACCTTGCGTCCATAGACGCAGAGTGTATGACTCTGCCCCTCCCCCTGTGCCCGCATCATTGGATTTGATTGACAGCTGCGGAAGCCAATGACTGCGCTGCTATTAATCTATCCAATCAAAGCCGAGACTCCGTGGAGAGGAGGACGGTGCGTTGAGGAGATGAATGGGCTCAAATAAGTAAAATGGGGGGGCAGGGGGGCCGGCCACTTCCAGTTGTTTTTTTACCTTAATGCATAGGATGCATTAAGGTGAAAAAACACAAACCTTTACAACCCCTTTAAGGTGAAAAAAAACACCTGGCAGTCACCGGCCCGCCCGTTTTACTTACCTGAGCCCTGGAATTCAGTCGGCGGGGACGCGCTTTCTCTCTCTCCAGGGGGTCCCGGCTCTTGATTGGATAGATTGATAGCAGCGCGGCCATTGGCTCGCGCTGCTGTCAATCAAATACAATGACGCGGGCGATACAATGACGCGGGCGCTTGGGAGCGGGGCCAAATTATACATTCGGCGGTTATGGGTGCCGAATTAATGACTTGGGAGCGTGCGTGCAAGGTTAACCCCCCCCCGGGAGAGCGCTTCTCCTAGTGGGTTATCTGATGTGGGGAGGAGCCGCGAGAGCCGCCGAGGGACCCCAGAATTTGCGGATCGGGGTATCACTGTGCAAAACGAGCTGTACAGTGGAGGTAAGTATAATATGTTTGTTATTTAAAATAAAAAAAAATTTAAGCTTTACAATCACTTTAAAGTGGTAGTAAAATCTGTGAATAAAGGAAAAAATGGGCAGATTTAAAGTGGTTGTAAAGTCTAAACATTTTTCACCTTAATGAATTCCTTGCATTAAGGTAAACCATGTTTGGTTGTCAGCATCCCCCCCTTACCCTTAGGGCTTGTTCACACTTGACTAATTTTCTAACGCTCAACAAACACTCCTATGCCGTTTGCTATGGTATTAGTATGGGCATCAGACAGGCGTCAATGAGCTTTAGTATGGGCATTATCATTAGACAGGCATTTTGCAAGCATTAATGAGTTAAAAATGCTCCCTAAACGCCCTATGGGCAGTTTTGAAGCGCTTGACGAGTGTTAAAACTGCTCCACAAATGCCTATTCCATTACAGTAAATAAACTAATCTTAACGCCCCGCAACCACTCCGCAACTGCCTGCCAGAGAACTTGTGGAGCATTACTATACTTAAAAAGGGGTTGTTGAAAGGCTTCAAACACCTCCTGACTCGACATGAGTCTTCAATTTACTTCAAGTTCACTATAGTGTGAACAGCATTATGTGCTGTCTGTTGTATCTTGTGCATAGGCATTTGAGGGGCTTTTTTAACGCCTCTCAAATGCCTGCTCCTAATGCCAGTGTGAACTCAGCCTTACCTGAGCCCTAAATCGATCCAGCGCTGTGCACGTCTTCAGCTCTTCTCTTCCCTCACTTTCGGGTCTCACTCGCTTTGCTGGGGAATTGGAGCCTTTGGCTCCCAGTGCTGTCAATCAAAGCCAGTGATGAGCGAGCGGGGGGTCGAGTACTGCTGTCTGTGTCAATGGAAGTAGCAGTGGGGTTCGGGTGCAAGCACCCACAAGTGCCCCCATGGAAAGCAGATTCCCATGGGGGCACTGAACAGAGGGGCAGGGCCAGGAGCGCCAGCAGGGGACCCGAAAGGAGGAGGTTGGCGGCCACTCTGTGCGATTCCATTGCACAGAGCAGGTAAGTATAGACATGTTTGTTATTTAAAATAAAAAAAAATATTTACCTTTACAATCACTTTAAAGTAAAATTAAACTTTCATCTCTCTATAATAAGGTTTACCTATAGGTAGTGTAAATATCTCCTAAACATGCACCGTTTAGGAGATATTTAGTGTACATGCAGCCAGTGATCCTATACTGTAATCCCAAAAAAAGCAAGGTTCATAAAAGACATGGATGAGCGAGTTTGGGGTGGAGAAACTTGAGAAACTTGAGCTCAACCCGATAGAATACCTTTGGGATGAATTAGAGCGGAGACTGTGAGCCAGGCCTTCTAGTCTACATCAATGCCTGACCTCACAAATGCGCTTCTGGGAGAATGGTCAAACATTCCCATAGACACCCTCCTAACCCTTGTGAGAGCCTTCCCAGAAGGGTTAAAGCTGTTATAGCTGCAAAGAGTGGGCCAACTCAATATTGAACCCTACAAACCAAGACCGAGATGCCATTAAAGTTCATGTGCATGTAAAGGCAGGCGTCCAAATACTTTTGGTAATATAGGCCCGGATTCACGTAGAGCGGCGCATATTTCGGCCGGCGTAGCGCATCTCATATGCGCTACGCCGACGTAACTCAGAGAGGCAAGAGCAGTATTCACAAAGCACTCGCTCCCTACATTGCGCCGGCGTAACGTAAATCCGTCGGCGTAAGCCCGCCAAAGTCAAGGTAGGTGGAAGGTGGGCGTGCTACATGTAAATGAACCGTGACCCCATGCAAATGAATGGCCGAACGAAAGGCGCATGCTCAGAATCACGTCGAACATACTCCCTAAGATACGACGGCCTATGACGTGAACGTAACCTACGCCCAGCCCCATTCACGTACTACTACGTAAACAACGTAAAATACGACGGCTGTTCCGTCGTCCATACCTTTGCATGGGATGCGCCTCCTATAGGTGGAATAACTTTACGCCGGACGTACGCCTTACGTAAACGGCGTATACTCATGCGACGGGCGCATGTACGTTCGTGAATTGGTGTATCTCGGTCATTTGCATATTCGACACGTAAATCGATTGAAGCGCCCCTTGCGGCTAGCTTAAATATGCGCCCAGGCTCCGACGGCGTAGGAAACTTACGTTGGTCGGATGAAGCCACATTTCAGGCGTATCTTGCATTAAGAATCAGGCGCATAGATACGACGGCGCATCTGTGCACTTACGCGGCGTATATAGAGATACGTCGGCGTAAGTGTTTCAAGAATCCGGGCCATAGTGTATCACTAACCTTAAAAGGAATAGTTAGTAATATCCAGACCCCATGAAGCTAGAACAAAGGTCTATGGCTTCCTCAACTTACGTGCATACCATGTCCATCCTCCTACCTACATGTTATTGCCTGCAAATGCAAGGAGATGACAAACATGGTAGGTTAGCCTACATGGTAGATAACATAAACCATGTGTGAGGCATATTTGAAATCAATTTTTGCTTGTTTTTTTCAGGATAACAGATCTTCTCATAAAAAAGCATGATATGTAATGTAAGACAGTTTACCCTGCAAAAATCTTCCCAAATGGAGCTCCATACATTGATTATCTGGTTCTTGGAGTATCCAAAATAAAACTGAATTTATTTGTCCAGCAAATGGCCTCATTTACGAAAAATCGCACAAAATGTAGTTAATGATCTTCTTACAGGACAATCCAGCAGCATGTAGACAGTTTGGTCGTTTTGTTCAAGGTCAAAAAACTGAGCAACTACCAATATCTCAAAAGGCCAGAGTGAGACACTTAACAATGCAGCCATACCAAAGACAAATGTTTACGATCCAACACCAAAGGCACTACAGACACAGCATTGCACAACACAGGCCATCAAGGGGGCAGGGGGTCAGAAATTAGGGGCCAAACATACCTCTAGAACCAAAATGTACATTTAAACATTTGCAGAATTCAAGGATATTTTGTGCTATACGTATGGCCGTATGGGAAAGGTTTGACAATTTATCACTGCTGCTGTTGTATTAACCTCCTTGGCGGTATGATTCTTTCAGAAAAAAGATGCTGAAAGCGGTACCATTATTTGCAAGGAAATTTGGCGTTTTATACTGTAGGCCTGTAATTCTTAGTAATAACTCACTTAAATCTGACCAAACAAGAGTCTAGTAGGCATCCCGGGTATGACATTTTTTTAAAAACAAAATTATAAATTATAATATAATGAATAATTATAAATAATTATAACAAATAATAATATAATTCTAATAAAAATTATTCAATAATGTAATCAACTCAAAATCACTGAAATTTGCTCAGTTGCAGAATTGTCGCTGTCATTACTTTTATTTTTTTTATGACGAATTTCCCCACAAATCGCTATCGCACAATTCTGCAAGTGATTATAATTTATTATCGCTGTTTTCTATCTGATCTAAAACCATTTTTGACATAAAGGGACACTTTTGGTTGCTATGGACAATCTACTGTTTGCAGGCAGAAAGAAAAGTTTTTATTATATAAAAGTACATGTAGGACACTGGACTAACCACTAGGGACAAGGGGGGGGGGGTGTATTTTTACATACAGTACTGTAATCTATAAGATTACAGTATACTGTATGTAATGTGTTTGTTTACGTTTTTGAATTTGGCGCCGTTCTCCGCTCCCGTGCGTCGTAACGTCGCAGGGAACGGAGATCGGCGGCACAGGAGGACGCTGTGTGAATCGAGCGAGGTCCCGCTCGCTCACACAGCGCGGTGGCATCGCTGGGTCCAGGGACAAGGTAAGTTACTTTGTCCGCTGTTGCAGCGAGGCGAGCCTGAGTCTGACTCGGGGTTACCGCTTTTGGTATGAAAATCTCACCCCGAGTCAGACTCGGGAATACCGCCAGGGGGGTTAAAAAACGTTGCGACTATAAAGTCACTGTATAACCAGATCTTCAAAGATGTGTATTCAATAGACAATTGGTTATCAACTGACCTATCCTCCAAGGATAAAGATATAAAAGCTGCTATCAATTGGACAATATGGTATAAATTGTATTCTGAAGACTAAATCCGAATGTGTTTGGCCATTATAAGACTACTTTAAATCGGTAGCCTGTAATCCAAAAGATTGACTTGGTTTCCACAATATGAATGTGTTTTTGAACATCTGTCGTTCCAGATCTGGCTTTACATCATACGATAAGAAAGCCCTCAACACAATCTTTCTTTGATAGTCATGAATAAATGTTTGATAAAGAAATGGCTGTTCCATTTACCCGATCACTCCTGTATCAGAAGCAGATACCTTCATTCCAACGGATCAGATGGATCCGAAGACTAAATCTGAATGTGTTTGGCCATTTTAAAACTGCTTTAGGCCCCTTTCACCACGAGTGCGACTTCAAAGTCACGCGATTTTGCTGCAATTCCCATCCGCGATTTCAGGGTATGCCTGTGTAAGTGGCATCAAAGTCAGACCAAAGTAGTGCAGGGACTACTTTGAAGTCAGCACGACTTAAAGTCGTGCCAATATGAATGGTAGTCATTGAAAATCCTGGAATCATGCGATTTTGCAGTCCAAAATTGTGGGACAAGTGGTATGAGTGTGAAAGGGGGCTTAATCAGTGGTCTGTAATTGAAAAGACTGACTTGGTATCCAAACTATAAATCTGTTATTTTTGCCATCTGTAGTTCCAGGTCTGGCCATACACCATACAATAGGGAAACCCTCAACACAATCATGCAACAATGCCCCCATATTAGAAGCAGATACCTTCATCCCAACAGATTCAAAGGGTTGGGAATATTTTTGCACCAGTGCCAAGACAGCAAATATAAACCACCTTCACCTCCAAGTAGCAGGGTATGACAGGTAATATGGTGAATTTGAAATTCACGTTAAAGTGAATGTAAAGCCATATGCCAAAATGGATAGAGTGTGGAAGTGTTAGAACCTTTTTTAGGTTTGTAGTGCTCTCTGTGAGATTCACTTTATTAGTCCATAGATTAGTGACCACTATCTAGATATAGAAAGTAATGGGAAATCCATATGTAGCACCCCCTTACTTTCAGTAAAGGCGCTACGCTAAAGTGGGGAATGAGAGAGATAATTTGCTTTCCCTTTCCGGATTATGTTAAAATTGGCTGTCACCAAATCTGGATTGTTCTGTGGGTCAGATTGTGTTCCAGGGATGTGGTACCATCCCTGGGCGGCAGGTGGCGCCAGAGAGGTCCAGGCGGAGCCGCTTTTCCTCAGCAGCCAATTAGAGGAGTTTTCCCTCGTGGGGCATGCTGGGGAGGAGTATTTCTGTGGCGGAAGCCGTCGTTCTTGGTTCTTCGCGGGTTCCTGGTTCCAGGTGCGGCACCCACCTTTAGGGTGTGCGCACATCACGGGCCCCACCACTATGGCCTATCTGGCCTGTGGTCGCGCGCAACGCAGGGTTCCAGACTCTGGGCCCTCCTGGCCTGGAGCAACTGATGCCACAAATGGGCCCCAGTGACTGACTGGGTCCCCCTTCTACTGAGGAGATCCCAGGCTGTATGCCATTCGGTGGGGGATAGGCTTGAGGAGAACCCGGAGGCAGGTTGTCCAAAAGGGCTTGAACAAACCATAGGGGATCTTGTGACCGGGACATTGACAGGTACACTTCCACTGTCAACCGGTGACCCTAGCGCAAATTTACTGGGAGGATAAGCTCAACTATTTAGCTCATCCAAGTTCTAGGCCTGTGGCAGAGGCTCCATCAGAGCCAGGTCTGTGGCAGAGGCCAGCTCCTCCCAGCATCCTTAAAGTGACACTTCGGCTGCCAGGCCTGTGGCAGGGGTCTGTCTGGGGGCACTTCACCCACTCTGGCTAGAGTGGCGACGAACTGTACTACTATTACTGAAAGCAGGACTGCTTTATTCTTCATCCAAGCCTGATACTGCAAAGTTCTCTACTTCATCAACCTTTCCTGTCCTACCTCATGTTGATGTTGGTCGTGTTGGGCCGAGAAATAAAGCATTCATAAAACCTTATACGCTGATTGGACATTCGTTTACTGCTCTACTCACTACTATCACCCCTAGACAACGATTAGAGGTAACTTAATACGCCGATCCCAAATCAACCAGCGGCTCCTGAGGGGGTAGCGCTACACATAATTTTTGAATTGTCAAAATAACAGGAGGTGAGGGGAAATTTTCCAGTAGGAACGTCTTCCCAATGGGATACAGAAAGGCAACAAGGGGGGTCTAAACCACTCCCTACTGTATCCAAAACAAAAAGAAAACGTTTTGGCTTTGCAAGTTGGAGATAGATATACCAAGATAACTGTTGGATGTGACTCAGAGATATAAATGTTATATGTTTAAGGGCCTGTCCACACAGGTCTTAAAATCTGTATGCTGGCATCAAATGGCTCAGTACACCCATGCTTCATTTGGATTATTCACTGTGTACCACCAGAACCAACAAGGCCTACCGTGTTCAGGGTCTGAGGTTACAAGCCCACTGAGTAATAATATTCTTCCAAAGTGTTGGACTATGCATTTGAGACTTTTTTGCATCATTACATAGAAGAGAAACATGAAGGGACTTTCAAGGTACTTCTCTTTTAATTATGCTCCCCACGCCAGAACATCCGGGCTATTTTGTCACAAAGCGCTTTGGCACCACCGACCAGTGGTATATGCACGCTTCCCAAATAAATAGTAATAAATAAAAATAATAAGATGTCATAAAGTATATACTATGCAATTATTTTTTGTTTATTTTATTTTTTTCAGTCTGTTTCATTAGGAAACCCCCTTGGTGAGTTCAGAAGGATATTTGACTTGATCATATTTATTTTAAGCTTCAGTTTTGCTTGATGTCGCTGGAAGTCTCTGAAAGGTTGTTATATCTAAAGATCAACACATGCTCACTTTTCTCTTCCGGGTGTTTATTTCCATTGGACCATTTGGGATGACTCACATAGTATCCAATATATAGGTTGAGACAAATTGTACATAATTGACTAAACAGTAGATCATTATGTGTGAGTGTACTCTATCTGAATATGTATAAACCTTATCACATAGCAATAATTGTTGAATATATTTTGCTTGACCTTTGGGGGGGTGTTCTCCTGTTGTACCTGGCAGCACCTCTTCTCTTTTCCTTCCATTGTATATTCACATGATTGTATAAAATGGATTTTATCATGCTTGTAGGTACACAAGATAAAATAATACATTTGTACTTTTGTTTTATTTTGTATACTGTTGATATTATTGATTTATTTTGTGACATATTTTAGATTGTTTACCCACCGTTAACTCCTGAAGAAGTTGGAAATATTCAACAAAATGCATTGAGTCGGTTGCTCATCTTTCTCCAATAATGTTGTGATTATACTATAAATAATGTACTTTCAGAAGATGGTGTCCTCATTATTTGGAATAATCAGACAGGCAAAACATGAGCAATGTGGTGAAGTTCTTAAGACGTTTTACTATATGCGAGACTTTTATGACTGTTCAGATAAAAATAACAATTTTTATTGCATTGTATTTACTTTATGGCTCTTCTCTATTACCTTGAAAGTCCCCTTGGTGTTAGAATACCTTAAGTGAGTGGAGTTCAATGGCCGAAAACAATAAACTAAGCACAGTTCTCAGTTCTTAAAGTGGAGGTTCACCCGGAAATGTTAATTTTTAACATTAGATTCATGCTCATTTTGTCAAGGGGAATCGGGTAGTTTTTTTAAAAACGAAGCAGTACTTAATGTTTTAGAGATAGATCTTCTTCGCCGCTTCTGGGTATGGGCTGCGGGACTGGGCGTTCCTATTTGATTGACAGTCTTCCGACAGGCTTCCGACGGTCGCATCTATCGCATCACGATTTTCCGACAGTAGCCGAACGTCGGTGTGCAGGCGCCATATAGAGCCGCACCGACGTTCGGCTTCTTTCGGCTACTCGCGACGCGATAGATGCGACCCTGTCGGAAGCCTGTCAATCAAATAGGGACGCCCAGTCCCGAAGACCATACCCGGAAGCGGCGGAGAAGATCGCTCTCTAAAACGGTAAGTACTGCTTCGTTTTTAAAAAAACTACCCGATTCCCCTTGACAAAATGAGCATCAATCTAATGTTAAATTTTTTTTTTCCGGGTGAACTCCTGCTTTAAGAGGTTGAATTGTCTGAACCGCTAGATGTGGGAGTCACAAGCCAAGATCGGTGCATAAGAAGAGTTTCGTAGTTGTGTATCACAAGCCAAGGTCAGTGCAGGAGAAGAGTTTTGTAGTTGTGTATCACAAGCCAAGGTCAGTGCAGGAGAAGGGTTTTGTAGTTGGGGGTCACAATAGAGGCAGCGGGAAGGATAATGTGTGGAGCACAATAATCTTGCAAACAGGAAGTGCAGAGACATTGCTTAAGTCAGGAAGTTCATGGGAGGAGCAAAGAGTTCAAGGTTCAGCAAAAGGCACAAGTCAAGGTTGTCCAATGGCTCAGACAGGGTGCTGTCCAGCATCTCGGGTAGCTCAGTGAGAAGAGTCATTGCCAGACACAGCAGAGGTCCCAGGTTCAAGTTCAGGCCTCGACACTTGGGATGTTGGTACCATTGTACACATGTATAATCCTAGGTCCATATATGCTCTTTAAGGCCTTTTTGCAACGAGAGATTCTGCAACACATAGAAAAATCACTTTTTCAATTAATTAATCTGACCAAAAGTTTTTCTGGCTGGGTTACGTTTGAGGCCAAAGCGGGTTCTCTGCTTCCAATAGATCTTGTCATGTGAATCCCCTCTCAGGATCGTAGAGCGAATATTGTGCCCAACCATGTCACATTGTAAAACTTGCTCCCTCAGGTCTATACACATACCCGTAGCCCCTCTTTTCAATAAGCCATTGTTTTCAATGGGCCTTTCCCCTCTCTGTTTTTCACGGTGGATTAATAAGAGTTGGTGGAGAATTAATGAGCATAGGACACTCTCTAGATCACAGAGGAATCAGCCCTGTAGAGTATTTACCTTAAACCCTAGAGATGCCCACATCAGAAATGTTCCACCTCTACCAAATACTAAATTTTTTGAGTTCTCTTAAGCAGACCTCGAATGAGATTACCACAAGGACAATGTTTAAAAACAGGTGCAGGCGAGAAACTGGCTCGAGAGGGGGCATTTCGATACTTTAACATTTACTTTCCGCAACTATGACTAAGCAGTAGGGCTGCACGATTCTGGGAAAAATGAGAATCGCGATTCTTTTGCATAAAATGAAGATCACGATTCTCTCACGATTCTCAATTTTTTATTTAAAGTGGTAGTAAGCTCCGTTCTTGTTTTTTTTTTTTTTTTAAACCTACCTGAAAACCATAATGAGCTAGTATGCACCGCATACTAGCTCATTATGAAATACTTACCTTGGAACGAGTCGTAGAGAACTTACCTGGTCCACGCCGAGGGAGATGTCATCTTGGCTTGGTGTGTCTTCCGGGTATCGCCGCTCCAGCGCTGTGAGTGGCTGGAGTATCGATGTTGTCACGCACGGGAGACTTCTTGCCGGCAAGATCTGGCGGCTGCCGGGCCTTTAGCCGAGGATCCCGCTGCGCATGCGCCGATGCAGTCAGTAGCGCATTGCGAGGGGAATATCTCCTAAACCGTTCAGGTTTAGGAGATATTTTTTATACCTACAGGTAAGCCTTATTATAGGCTTACCTGTAGGTAAAAGTGGTAATACAGAGTATACTACCACTTTAAAGTTATTTTCAACACAAAACGGAGCTTATATGCTTAAATAAAGTATATGTAAATCTGACAGGCTGTTTCCATTTTACATTTTAAAAGCCGCAGCAAACCTGCTGACCTCACGCTTGCTAATGTGAAAGAACAACTCTGATTTTCACATTTAACTAAATGTGAAAATAAGAGGTATTCTGTCACATTAGCAAGCATGTGAGGTTTGCTGCTGCTTTTAAATTTTAACATGGAAACAGCCTGTCAGATTTTTATATACTTTATTTAAGCATATAAGCATATAAGCTCTGTTTTGTGTTGAAAAATAACTGTGAAAGTTATTACTGTTGGGTGTAACAAGATGTCCGCTTGCCCCCCTTCTAACTAACATTACTGTACAGGAGTGTGGGGTGGAGCAAGATGGCGGCGACGAAACGTCACTTCCTGACGAGACAGCCGCCGCCGGGTGTACCAAGATGGCCGCGCTCCGGAGCTAGGCCGAAGCCGGGGACTTTCCTATGGCCGCACCCGAAAATCGCGGGTCATCCGGCCTGGAGATCGTCGGGGGGGGGGGGGGGTGAATCGAGATCGCGATTAATTTACGATTAATCGTGCAGCTCTACTAAGCAGCCTTATCAGTTGGCATGGGAAGCAGATCTGGAAATGGTGATAGATGAGGAAGGCTGGTCCAGATTGTGTACCATGGTGCACAGGGAGATCCTCAATACTACACTTAAAGAGGCAAATTACAAAGTTTTGTCTCTCTAGTACCATCAAGAATTGCCATGTTCTTCCTGGATGCTTCTCAGAATTTCAAAGGTTTTCGGTCTGGAATGCACCATGTACCACGTTTGGTGAACTTATCCGATTATGCTGATTATATGATGTCTGTCAATAATGTAAAATATGTTAAAACTGCATTCTTTAGTGAACTGAAGTACAATGGGCCAGATTCACAGAGGAGATACGACGGCGTATCTCCTGATACACCGTCGTATCTCTTGTCGTATCTATGCGGCTGATTCATAGAATCAGTTCCGCATAGATAGCCCTAAGATCCGACAGGTGTAATTGACTTACACCGTCGGATCTTAGGATGCAATACTTCGGCCGCCGCTGGGGGGAGTTTGCGTCGTATTCCAGCGTCGGGTATGCAAATTAGCAGTTACGGCGATCCACAAAGGTTTTTCCCGTCGTTATGTCGGCGCAAGTCTTTTTTTCCCGTCGCAAAGTTAGGTGTGCTTTAACATGGTATAATATTACTCCACCATGTTAAAGTATGCCCGTCGTTCCCGCGTCGCTTTTGAATTTTTTTTTTCGGCGTAAGTACGTTACGCACGTCGCGATTCACAAACACGTCGGGCCGCCGTAAGTTCGCGCAAAGCACGTCGGGAAAATTGCGAAACGGAGCATGCGCAGAACGTCCGGCGCGGGAGCGCGCCTAATTTAAATGGTACCCGCCCCATTTGAATTGGGCGGGCTTGCGCCGGACGACTTTACGTTACACCGCCGCAAGTTTCCAGGTAAGTGCTTTGAGGATCAGGCACTTACACTGAAAACTTGCGGCGGTGTAACGTAAACGGGTTACGTTACACGGCCGCAAATTTTCGTGAATCTGGCCCAATATTCTTAGCCATGCCCAATTCTTCATTTTGTACATTCTGCTGGCTGCACAAATGTCTATTGCGAAGAGCATAGAAATCTCCAGTGGTTCTACGGTTAATTGGATAACTGTATAAATAACTTGCATAAATGCACGAAGTCTATCGCTATCAAAGAAACTGCCCTGAAACTATTTACAAGATGGTATTATACACCAATTAAACTTTATGCTATTTTCACTATGTCTTCCCCATCCTGCTTTAGAGATTGCAGTTCCTTGGGATCATTTTCTCACATCTTCTGGTATTGTGACAAGATTAAATATATTTGTAAACAATTGGAGAATTTTGCTTCCAAAATCTCAAACAATATCATTATTTTAACATTACATAATTGCCTTCTCTTTTCTCCTATTGGTCTTTCCATACATAATATGAGATTGATACATACAATATGTGTTGTAGTCCATTGGCTAATTGCACATCACTGGAAATCACCAACGATTCCATTAGCACCACTCAAAGCGAGAATTAATAACATAGGTTTAATGGAAAAAATTTATCATACTCTGCAGAACACAAACCATATATACAAAAACAAATGGGATCCATGGTTCGAGCTCTCTACCCTGTTCTTTAACCCTACCTAATATTCCCTTGCACAGTCTAAAGAAAGGAAAATGTATTTGATCATAGTGTCAGCTATTAGTACGTCTGTTTTCAGTTCACTTGTTAACTAAAATACGTTACTGCTATCATTATATGCTGTATTGATCTATGTATTCAAAATGACTTCTTAAATTTTTTATATGTACTTATAACATGTCGGTTTTGTACCACCATTTGTACCCAATAAAAAAAGTTTGTAAACAAAAAAAGAAATCTCCAGTGGTGAACATAGCCACGACTAAGAACAACATTTCTTGGGTTATGCTCCATAAAAAGTTAGTATTCGTCAAGATAAACAAACTAGATTTGAGAATGTTTGGCGTAAGGTTGCTCCTGCTATTAGGAGGCGCAGCCAATGTTAAGTATGGACGTCGTGCCCGCTTCGAAATTTGAATTTTTTACGTCGTTTGCGTAAGTCATTCGCGAATAGAGCTGGACGTAATTTCTGTTCACGTCGAAACCAATACGTCGTTGCGGCGTACTTGGGAGCAATGCAAACTGGGATATGTACACGGACGGCGCATGCGCCGTTTTGTAAAACACGTCAATCACGTCAGGTCATAACACATTAGCATAAAACACGCCCCCTTCCACATTTGAATTACGCGGGCTTACGCCGGCCCTATTTACGCTACGCCGCCGCAACTTACAGAGCAAGTGCTTTGTGAATAAGTTACGGTGGCGTAGTCTAAATACGATACGGTGCGCCGCCGTAAGAAGAAGCGCAGGTACATAAATCTAGCCTAAAGCCGCAATCCGGGCTCTTGATGGCACGGGAGAGCCCAGAGAAGCACCGGATGGCGGCGGGAGGGGGGGGGAGGTCCCCTCCCGCTGCCTATAAGAGGGATCGCCGCTTTGATCGTTCGTATCGTGCACAGAATCGGCGATGTGATGTGGCAATGTGATATCACCGCACAAAGTCGAGGATGTCCCAGGGACGTCCTAGGTCGTCAAGAGGTTAAATATTTTTTTATTTTCTATGTTCTTTCTTTCTCCTTGTTCCTTCCAATTTCTTTTTGATCAGCTACGCACACTCTCCTGCATGCATGCTTGAGCTAAGGGCAGATGGATTTGAGAAAGTAAATGCTACATAAAGCATGGATGGGGGAGTTTTGGTTTGTGGTGGTCAGGTGCAGTAAAGATCCGCTTTAATCTCTGTAGTGCAAGGGACCCCACTGAGGACTTATTTTGTTTTCCTTTCTTGTGTCTGGAATTATGCTTTAAAACCCTCATCTTCCCGTCTCAAACAGTACGTGAGAATGGTCTATCAATGTGGCACTATAATAAAATATTATAAAAAATAGAAATGGCTAAAAAGTGGAATTTCAGGTCCATAGTCTACCTGAAGTTATTCTTCAAAATCTCTTTTGTACCGAACTAGTAATTTACTTTTATCAGATTTTAAAACAAAAAAAGGTTTTTGAATAAGTAATGATTTATCTACTGCGTCCTATAAACAGTAAAACGGCCTTTTGTGTTAAATGTTATCCAAACATCACAGCCGACTATACATTAAACAAAGAGGGGAAATAGGAACAGAGGAGAGGTACAGCAGAAGGGCTCTATGACTAATATTTTCCACTCTGTAATTTAACAAACCCTCTTTCCGTAATGACAGATAGCTCTGCAAGGGACATACGTGTCATAGATCTGAGCCAAATAACAAGGCCTGGAAATAAATTAAACATCAAAAAGAGAACACTGGTCTGTACAGCAGACTTCTTTCATTGGCAACCATAAAAAAACGTTCAGTGGATGTAAAGCAACCAGCCCCGGGCCAAAACACGGCACTAAAAGCATTTTAAGGATGCAGGAGTGAGGTGATTACAGTGTCCTGACCTCTGTCAGGATAGGAGATGTGGCAGAATGCAGGTAGAGTTCCCTTGCCTGAGGCAGAAAAATGGGGACCACAATGAAAACCTTTATACCAGCCTGCATAGCCTACAATGGCTCTGTTACACAGCAATTGTTATTAGAACAAAAAGGAAATGGGTAAACATAACCCTTATTATATCCTCAGGATCCACCTCAAGGAGACCCGTGGCTCAGCAGCTGTTGTAGGCCATGCAGTCTGCTAATAGGAGAAGATCCACTGCCTGTCTAAACCAGGCCATTCACCACCACAGAGCTCCCCAAACTTTCATCACCCACATTCCCATGGCGCCTACCAATGTTTGAATACCACCTGTACTATTAAACCTTACCACAAGTACAACCTGGTACTACCACTGCGCCTTTTATGCTTGTGGGGAGGCGGCGAGGCAGTAAACACACAGGGCTAGATTCATAAAGGACATACGACGGCGTATCTCCAGATACGCCGTCGTATGTCCGAATGAGCGCGGTCGTATCTATGCACCTGATTCATAGAATCAGTTACGCATAGATTTTGCCTAGATACGAGCGGCGTAAGTCTTCTACGCCGTCTTATCTTAGGGTGCATATTTACGCTGGCCGCTAGGGGCGCTTCCGTAGATTTAAGCGTAGAATATGCAAATGAGCTAGATACGCCGATTCAGAAACGTACGTCCGCCCGGCGCATTGATTTACGTCGTTTACGTAAGGCTTTTTTCAGCATAAAGTTACCCCTGCTATATGAGGCGTAGCCAATGTTAAGTATGGACGTCGGGACAGCGTCGAATTTTCCGTTGTTTACGTCGTTTGCGTAAGTCGTACGCGAATAGGGCTGTGCATAAGTTACGTTCACGTCGAAAGCATTGACTATTTGCGACGTGATTTCGAGCATGCGCACTGGGATACGTTCACGGACGGTGCATGCGCCGTTCGTTAGGAGCGTCAATTACGTGGGGTCAAGGCTCATTATAATACAACACGCCCACTGCCTGGACAATTTGAATTAGGCGGGCTTACGCCGGCCCATTTACACTATGCCGCCGTAACTTAGGACGCAAGTTCGTTGTGAATACGGTACCTGCCTCACTAAGTTACGGCGGCGTAGTGTATCTGAGATACGCTACGCCCGCCAAAAGATAGGCAATTCTACCTGAATCTACCTAACAGTGTCCAGTTGCAGAAACAGAACTTGTATTAACCACTTTAGCTCTGGAAGATTTACCCTTCTTCATGACCAAGTAATTTTTTGTGATACGGCACTGCATTACTGTAACTCACAATTGCGCAGTCGCGCCACACTGTAACCAAATAAAATGTATGTCCCTTTTGTCCACAGATAGAGCTTTCTTTTGGTGGTATTTGGTCACCTCTGCGTTTTTTTTATTTTTTGCGCTGTAAACAAAAAAAGGCAGACAATTTTGAAAAAATTGTCACTGGTTGCAAGACGCCAGGCCCTAGCAACCAGTTCCAGAATTGTAGTTAGTAGGGGGTGGCTGTGTCCTCTATTTCATTCCGGGACACTTTATTGTCCCGGAATGAAGGTGCCCGGGACCCAGGACAGACATGTCAATTGCAGGACAGTCCCGGACAATCCGGGACACGTGGGCACCCTAGTTACCAAGTGGCTTTAGTGGCCCTCACTCTTCAAAAGGTTGTTCACCCCTTAAAGGTAAATAAAAAAGAGCATTTAGAGGATCTGGTGATCAGATAGAGGGTGGGGTGAAAATAATCCCAGACTAGGGTTTGCGGTTTGCTAGGGTCTCGTTGCTGTCTGTGTCCCAGTTTAGAAGAATCTCCTCTCTTCCAGAGTGATAATCCAGATAGAATGTGATGGGAAATGAAGGACAGCCATTCTAACCCTTGTCAACGATGCCAAAACTAAAAGACAAATCTTTTGGCTGGTACTTGGCTTTAAAAACAGACGCCCTCCCATGTTTGGACTATGAGGAATAGCATGGGACATTACAGAGCTGGTGACAGGAGTCCTCATTCACCATTCCTAAAGAAGGTTTCCCAGGCTCTGACCTGTCACTGTAGTATTAAGTCAGAGGTCACAAGCCACCCACAGCCAAACAGTGGCCATGTGTCATGTGCGTGTAAACATTATCATCTCCTACACTGATTTTTATTCCACCACCCAGCTTGGCAACGAATCTGCAAAATGTCATCCAGGACAGATGTCAGGGTTAGGCTACTGACAGGTGACAATAGCATCTCTAACATGACGCCGGGCCTAGCTCCTTGATATCGTCACATGCTACGCAGAGCATCAGACGGCTCTTACGGCAAAGCTTCTCTTATCGTTCCCCCAAGCAGGATAATAAGGATAAGGATAATCTTATTTCTCGCTAAGAAAGACCAATCAAGCCTGCCAACTTGAGTTTTCTGTTCACTCTGATCCCTTGGATACATTTACTACAGTTCTTAAAGCTCCATACGGTTCTTTATTGAAAACACAATTACTTTCTGGGATTGGACGGGCAAAATATCCAAATGCTTGACATGGGTGATTTAGCCGCACACTGCTCTGTTGATGGGTGAATTTTGAGTTATTATTAAAATAAATTGCAGGCAACTTGCACGCTTTTTGCTGCTCTATTCCTTTGAGTCACATTCACAATGGTGCTTGATGCAGGAGCTTATCCAGTCTCCCTCTCAATGGGGTTATGTGCAACCGACGCTCCAACCAGCTAAGAACAACATAGCCAGCCACAGCCAGACTACACAGGGCCGATCCTAGGGTCACAGGCGCCTGGGTGCAGAAATATTTCTGGCGCCCCCACATGGGCGTTGTCGTTTTACTAACTCCTCCCCTTTACAAATGTTTCGATGGCAACGACTCAACCACAGAGATGCTCCCCCACCAAGTCTTCATTACCCTGGGATCCTTACATGATCTCTTAACAATAAACAAAATACAGGAAGAGAAGCAGAGTACTTTATTGGGACCTGGAGGGGGGGCTCTCTGATGGACACACAGAGAGGGCTTCTGTTAGAAAGAGCCCTCAGACATACTACAGACATGATACAGGAGACGGTCAGAGACTGCAGACATGATACAGGAGACGGTCACAGATTGCAGACATGATACAGGAGACGGTCAGAGACTGCAGACATGATACAGGAGATGGTCAGAGACTGCAGACATGATACAGGAGACAGTCAGAGACTGCAGACATGATACAGGAGATGGTCAGAGACTGCAGACATGATACAGGAGACAGTCAGAGACTGCAGACATGATACAGGAGACAGTCAGAGACTGCAGACATGATACAGGAGACGGTCAGAGACTGCAGACATGATACAGGAGACAGTCAGAGACTGCAGACATGATACAGGAGACAGTCAGAGACTGCAGACATGATACAGGAGACGGTCACAGATTGCAGACATGATACAGGAGACGGTTAGAGACTGCAGACATAGTACACAAACAAGGAGAGAAGGAGGGAGGGGAGAACTCTGCCACTTCAGTGCCCCAAACTCTGCAGGCGCCTGGGTGCAATGCACCCTGTGCACCCTGCCTAGGATCGGCCCTGAGACTACATGACTATACGCCAGTACTCACATGAACACATGCATGGTGTATGGACATATTCCCGGGGCCTGGGCATAGGTCTACACACTGTACATTTTTACGCAAGTTCCAGCATATACTCATGTATAGTTTGTGGCACCATTCATGTAAGCACAACCCGTACTCGGAAATATATTAGATTTTATGTCATAGGTGGCATCATATCAGTGTTGCCAACCTACCAGATTTAAATTTACTGACACGACACCCAAAATTTACCTGCACAGCCAAGTTTTTACTGGCAGTTACAAAAGTTACAAAATTACAGTTTTAAGTGCAAATTCCAGTAATTAGGCTACAAATAAGTACACAGTGCAATTAGCAATGTGATTTAAGGTAGATATTAAGGCAAAAAGCATATTCTTAATTTATATTCGATATAGTAAGTAAGTAGCTCAGGGACAGGACTCAGGAGGCCAATACAATAAAATGGGTGATGCACACATGAAATTGACAAGCAGGCACTTGGAATGTGCAGTTCCGAGCTGAGCATCACAGCCATATTTTTTTACTGGCAACCTTTTCCTCTTACTGGCTTTTACTGGCAGGAGAAAAGTGACAATTTTTTCCTGGCTGCCAGTAAAAATACTGACGGTTGGCAACACTGCTTCATATGCCATGTGCATGAGGCCTTCTATATGGCCAGCAAGTTTCTTGTAAGTGTAACTTTTTAGGGGGGCTTTTTTAATAAATTTAAAAGCATAGAACACTATGGTACTTGTGTTTTTTGTTTCATGTCCTTAAAGAAAAAGTAAACCCTCACAATTTTTTTTTAAAAAAGCCCCTGCAAGAGAAAGACATAATGAGCTAGTATGCACAGCATACTAGCTAATTATGTGTCATTTACCTGAGAATGAAGCCCTGAAGTCCTCCTCGGTACCGTCCGCCGCCGCCATGTCCCCTCGGAGCTTTCTTCCTATTATTGCCGCTCCGGCGCTGTGATTGGCCGGAGCGGCGTTGACGTCACTCCCGCGCATGCGCGTGGGGCCGGCAGATCCCCACGCATGCGCGGAATTCAGGCATTATTCCCAGCATCTACAGTTCACAACCACTGCATGGTTAGTGCGCCTGCGCCGTTGTCTACGGCGCATGTGGCGGTGCATTCCTTTCTGCATATATCTCCTAAACCGTGTAGGTTTAGGAGATATTGCAAACACCTACAGGTAAGCCTTATGCCGCGTACACACGATCAGCGCATCCGATGAGAACGGACCGATGGACCGATTTTATCGGTTAACCGATGAAGCTGACTGACGGTCCGTCGCGCCTATACACCATGGGTTAAAAAAACGATCGTGTCAGAACGCGGTGACGTAAAACACAACGACGTGCTGAAAAAAACGAAGTTGAATGCTTCCAAGCATGCGTCGACTTGATTCTGAGCATGCGTGGATTTTTAACCGATAGTTGTGCCTACTAACGATCGTTTTTTTCTCATCGGTTAGGAATCCATCGGTTAAATTTGAAACAAGTTGGCTTTTTTTTAACCGATGGTTAAATAACCGATGGCACCCACACACGATCGGTTTGGACCAATGAAAACGGTCCATCAGACCATTCTCATCGGTTTAACCGATCGTGTGTACGCGGCATTAATCTAGGCTTACCTGTAGGTGAAAGTGCTTTAGGAGTGTTTACAACCACTTTAACCCCTGGAAATATAAGTGGAATTGATTATTGAAAAGCGAGTGGAGGAAGGTGTTTTTTGCAGAAAATTCAAACGTTGATTACCCCCACAGAGGCGCAGTCTGGGGACTGTAGGAATTACTACCATTGGTAAAGTGGATTGATTGTGGTGGACATGAGGAGTGATCTGTCTATGAGTTTTATACTCATCCTGGAGGAGATCAGGCATTTTAGCAGGTGGTGGTGTGCACTGAATATTGGATCCATTTAAATAGGATTTTACACAGCGGTGACAGCTTTGGAAACCTACATATGAACTGTTTTTTATTTTTCATAAATTGTTTTATGGAATGTATAATTAAATGTTTATATAAGATCTATAGATACGCAGCGCTGCACTATTTTCACAAATGAATCATACAGGAGCTGCTGTCAGTCTACAGCTAGGGGCAGGCTGGGAGATGTGGTTGCCTGCATCATCGCAGGCAGGCTACGAGAACGTACAGTGCGCCATACATCGGTGCAGCGTCCTGTACCCTCATACACTAGAAAGGGGTGGCTGGCACAACAGTGAGAAACCAAGAAATAATCTAGGTTTCATGTCGTGATGACCTAGGAAGATAAGGCTGCTGGCAGGGTCACTGGGTTACTTAGTAAAAAAGAATACAATTATAAATGAAGCCCATTCTAAAAAGAATTATGGCTCAAATGTATAAACAATCAACATATATTTTTGTGGGTTACACTTGCTATCCCCTCTCCAATCTGCTTGCTGCGGCGTGCCACATTACTGCTCTCCTTGGGTAAGGTGACCAGATTTTTAAAATTAAATCCGGGGACATTTTTTTTTCCCGCAAATGGTAAACTATTTTATACGCATATTTTCCTCAAAATTATATATGCAGTCAGTGGTGTAGCGTGGGTTGTCAGCACCCGGGACAAGGCAAGAAATTTGCACCCCCACCCGACTTTTAGCACTCCCCGAGTCCCTTCCACTAGTACAGTAGTACTGACCGACTTGATTCCTACACTGACCTATCTGACCACTGCACTAACCTACCTCATTCCTACACTGACCTACCTGACCATTACACTGACCTACATGATCCCTATACTGACCTACATGATGCCTACACTGACCTACCTGTTCCCTATGCTGACCTACCTAATCCCTATGCTGACCCCTACACTGACCTACCTGACCACTGCACTAACCTACCTGATCCCTACACTTACCTATCTGATCCCTATGCTGATCTACCTGATCCCTACACTGACCTACCTGATCCCTACACTAAGGTGACCAGATTTTTTTAATGAAATCCGGGGACATATTTTTTCTTTCCTAGTAATGGCAACAATCAGCGACTCTCTGCCCGTCGCCGCCCGCCTCACAGCCTCTCAAGTCTCACTCTCCGGGCCCCGGCTACTACTGGATGGGGAGCGGAACAAGATCACTCCGCCAGGGAAGGCAAGGAGATAAGCAGGTGGCTGGCCAGGATTTGAGCCAAGGCAGAAGAACATGCGAGCGAAGCTGAATGGGCATGCGCCCGAAACTGAAGAAATTTTCCCTCCACTCTGACCAGCACATGATCATCAGAAAGGGGCACGGATAATGGGCAAAATATAAC